>NC_058411.1:68951104-69081812 GCF_002201575.2 Neomonachus schauinslandi | reverse complement strand
AGAAGAAGAAGAAGAAGAAGAAGAAGAAGAAGAAGAAGAAGAAGAAGAAGGAGGAGGAGGAGGAGGAGGAGGAGGAGGAGGAGGAGGAGGAGAGGAAGAAGACAAATAGAAAATTTAGCTTTGGGATTATGAACAAACTGTCTTGAGGTCACTCCACTCCTGCAATAGACAGACTAAACTATTCAATTACAGACTATAATGAACAATCATAGGCCTACCTTGCAGGATCCTGAGAATAGAGAAGCCCTGTACTCTATGAAGAGGATGTTTGAAATAGAAAGATCCCAGTAGAGACTGAGCCAAATGTGGTTAGTTCTTTATCCTACATGCTTATTAGAGAAGTCACTCTTCCTACCTGCAGTAAGTCTTCTCCCAAATGCACTCCTATTAATTGCTGATGGAAATACAACATGGTATAGCCACTTTGGGAGACAGCTTGGCAGTTTCTTACAAAATAAAACACACACTTATTATACAATCCAGCAGTCATACTCCTTCATATTTACCCAAGTAAATTGAAAACTTGTGTTCACTCAAAAAAACCTGTGCATGGTTGTTTATGGTAACTTTATTTAGGATTGTTCAAACTTGGAAGCAACCAAGATATCTGTTAATAGATGAGTGGCTAAATAAACTGGTATATCCAGACAATGGAATATTATTCAGCACTAAAAACAAATGAGCTATCAAGCCATGAAAAGACACTGAAGAAACTTAAGCATATATTACTAAGTGAAAGAAGCCAATCTCAAAAGGTGATATACTACAAGATTCCAACTGTATGACATTCTGGAAAAGGCAAAACTACAAAGAAAGTAAAAAGATTAGTGGTTGCCAGGTGTTAGGAGTGAGGGATGAACAGACAGAGCACAGAGGATTTTTAAGGAAGGGAAACTATTCTGCATGTTATTACAAAAGTAAATACTTACCATTATGCATTTGTCAAAACCTACAGGCTGTACACCAAGAATGAGCCTTACTGTAAACTACAGACTTTGGGTGATAATTATATGTCAGTGTAAATTCATCAACTGTTATAAATGTACCACTCTGGTGGAGGATGTTGATGGTGGGGAGGCTGGGCATAGGTGGGGATAGAGGTATATGGGAATTCTCCATACTTTTTATTCAATTTGGCTGTGAACCTAAAACTAGTCTAAATAATAAAGTTTATTAACAAGCAATGTTTTCTCCATTATTACTTATCTAGCCATAGGTACTATTTCACAGATAAAATTAGAACAGTAATTCTTTGCCCATTGATATTTATGACTCTTTTATTTTTTAAAAGTCTAGTACAAATTTTTCAATAACCATTGAATCACTAGCCTTTAGAACCATTATGGGGGCACCTGGGTAGCTCAGTTGGTTAAGCTTCTGAGTTTGGCTCAGGTCATGACCTCAGTGTCCTGGAATGGAGCCCCACATTGGGCTCTGCACTCAATAGGGAGTCTTCTTCTTTCTTTCCTTCTCCCTCTGCCCCTCCCCCCTGCTCATGCTCTCTCTCTCTCTCTCAAATAAATAAATAAAATCTTTAAAAAAGGAATAATTTATGGTAATTCAGTAAAGAAAGTATAGACAAAGTTAAGAGAATGTGACAAGAGGACAATATAGTTATGTAGTACCATTATACTTTCATGTCATTGCTTCAACCTCAATACTGTCTGGTAATTGATTGAAATCCTTCAGCACTGAAATCATTCTAGATTATTCATTTCTTACTTCTTTTGATTCAATATTAAGGCTTCCTAAATGTCATCAATTTCCAGTAATAGGAAAAATTTGCAGTCATGAAAGCAAAAATTATTCACCTTGCCTTAGGTTAATTTTTGAACAAAATGAACATTTTTTAAAAAATAATCTCACAATGTAACTACAGAAATTCAATTACCTTGGGCTTTGTTTTGGTGAAGAATAGGGTAGGGGGAGTATTACCATTTAAGTCTTTGCATGATACTGGTGTAACCTAACACTAACAAACATTGATGCTTATTGTGATTATTGTTTACTTCAAGGTTTTCTGACCTCGAGATAGCAGAGAATACTATTGACTTGGAAACATTACTGCTTACAACTCACCACTCCAGGAATCAGAAGGACTTACAAGGTTAGGATGACAGGCATGTCATGTATTTGCATCATGTTTGAAATGCTAGTAGCATATCACACACATGGCCAGCATATTCATTTTGCAATATTCATCTCTGTTCTTCTGTCAAGCATGGAAGTATAGGCAATGTGACTCTCAGATAGGTGGTAAAAGAGCTTTCCTTTCCAACCCCCTGCTCAGTGACCATGAAGCCATGCCTCCTGAATATATGCCTCTAAAACTTGCAGTGACTCAGTGTTATATCTCAACATAGTTTTTGCTCCATTTGTTGAAACCAGTGGCCATGTTCAAGGATGAACACAAGCATAGGTCCAATCTTTGGTCTCCTGTGTAGTAATATTTGAAGGGTTCATATCTTAAGTTTGTTTATTATTTCTTAAATCTCTTCACCCCTAAACATCAGTTAAGAGGAATATATTATATTTTTATAAGCTAGCACCTAAATTCTTTAGGTTAGCTAATTTGGGTAATATGACTTAAGAGGGATCTAAGAAAACAGGGTATAGGTCAGGTGAATTTTTGATTTGGGGGGAAAGGGAACATTCTGGAACATAAAATACAGTTCTGCAGTCTCAGTGACAGCAATCAAAAAAGAAAGTGATGTCTTTTCCTTGTCCTAGATTAAGGAAAACAAAGAAATGGTGTTACTCTTCCCTGTGCTGTGTGGAGAGGTGGCAGCCGTCTCCTACATGGCATCGTGGCCACCCTCAGACCCAAGATTGCTAAAAAGTGGACCAAGAAGTTCATCCAGCACCAGTTAGACCAAAATGTCAAAATTAAGCACAACTAGCAGAAACCCAGAGGCATTGACAATAGGATGCATAGAAGATTCAAGGGCCAGATCTTGCTGCCCAACATTGGTTATGGGAGCAACAAGAAAACAAAGCCCATGCTGCCCAGTGGCTTCTGGAAGTTCCTCGTCCACAATATCAAGGAGCTTAAAGTTCTGCTGATGAACAAAAAAAACCATACTGTGCAGAGCTTGCTTACAATGTCTCCTCTAAGAATCACTAAGCCATTGTGAGCAGCGTAGCTGGCCATCAGAGTTACCAGTCCCAGTACCAAGCTGTGCAGCAAAGAAAATGTGTAGACAAACAGCTTATGTGCCCATTGTATTTGTATTAATAAAACCATAAAACTACCCTCTGGCATTTGAAAGAAAGGAAAAGAAAGGAAAGGAAAGGGAAAAGAGAAAGAGAAAGAAAGAAAGAAAGAAAGAAAGAAAGAAAGAAAGAAAGAAAGAAAGGAAGAAAAAGAAAGGAAGAAAAAGAAAGAAATGGTACTAAAAATGGGTGAAGAAAGCATGGGAAAAATTTTCCTTCTTTTACAATTTTGCTATTTTTTTCCCAAGGGCCACTCAATACAATGTCATTGCAAGAATTCTTCAGGTTATTGATTTTTAAAATTTTTTAAAATTTAAATTCAATTAATTAACATATAGTGTATTATTAGTTTCAGAGGTAGAGTTTAGTGATTCATCAGTTGCATGTAACACCCAGTGCTCATCCCATCAAGTGCCCTCCTTAATGCCCATCACCCGGATACTCCATCCTCCCACCCACCTCCCCTCAAGTAACCCTCAGTTTGTTTCCTGTAGTTTAGAGTCTCTTATGGTTTGTCTCCTCTCTGATTTCACCTTATTTTATTTTACCCTCCCTTCCACTATGATCCTCTGTCTTGTTTCTTAAATTCAACACATGAGTGAAATCATATCATAATTGTCTTTTTTTTTTACTTATTTCGCTTAGCATTAATACCCTCTAGTACCATCCACATCATTGCAAGTGGTAAGATTTCAATTTTTTGCTGGCTGAGTAATATTCCATTATATATATATACCCCTCTTCTTTATCCATTCATCTGTCGATGGACATCTGGGCTCTTTCCATAGTTTGGCTATTGTCAACATTACTGCTATAAACATCAGGGTGCAGGTGCAATTCCTGGGTCATAGGGCAGCTTTATTTTTAACTTTTTGAGGAACCTCCATACTGTTTACCAGAGTGGCTGCACCAGCTTGCATTCCCACCAGCAGTGTAAGAGGGTTCCCCTTTCTCCACATCCTCGCCAACATCTGTTGTTTCTTACTTGTTAATTTTAGCCATTCTGATGGGTGTGAGGTAGTATCTCATTGTGGTTTTGATTTGTATTGATTTTCAAAAGAATTATCTAAGTCCTGAGTTCTTGAAATTGAATGAGAAGTGTGTTGTGTTCCCTCAGAGTCATGGTATTCCATGGAAGTTTTTTGTTTGTTTTGTTTGTTTGTTTTTTAGTTTTAGAGAGGGGAAGAGGTGAGGAGAAGGGAAGAGGGAGAGAGAGAATCCACGCTGGGCATGAAGCATTACTTGGGGCTTGATCTCACGATCCTGAGACCATGACCTGAGCCAAAAATCAGACACTTAACCAACTGAGCCACCCAGGCACCCTTCCATGAAAGTTCTTAAAAAACAATGAGAAGTTAATTATTTATAAATGCCAATACTTAGCTGTTATTCTTCCTAATGAATAAAATTGTCAAGGTTCCTTTTTTTCTGTGATAATCAGTCTGAACTGCTCTCTTGGCTTTTGGATACTCTTAATTTTTTTTTTTTTAAAGATTTTATTTATTTGACAGAGAGAGACACAGTGACAGAGGGAACACAAGCAGGGGGAGTGGCAGAGGGAGAAGCAGGCTTCCCGCGGAGCAGGGAGCCCGATGCGGGGCTCGATCCCAGGACCCTGGGATCATGACCTGAGCCGAAGGCAGACGCTTAATGACTGAGCCACCCAGGCGCCCCTACTCTTAATTTTATCCCAAATTAGTTTTCCAGCTGCTCTTCAATCCAAATCTTCCCTCCACATATGATTGCATGATCATCCCACTGTGCTCAGAGTGTCCCTATTTCAGCACACCTTCCTTTTTCTATTTATCTACAACTTTCAGGAACTACTTCAAGACACACCTCTATAAAGCCTCCCTTACCTATTCATTCAATTTTCTATAAATTCTTTTAGCATTTAATCTGATCGATAATTTAGCCATGTAGTCATCCTTTAGCATTTAATCTGATCAATAATTTAGCTATGTAGTCATACTGTTCAGAAGCAGTGTGGGCTCTACAAGTGTGGAAAATACTAGTGAATTTAGATGTTAGTGAATCTAGATGATGGGTATATGGGTGATTATTGGGTTTTTTCCTGGTACTTTTCTATAGATTTAAAATTTTTTCAAAAGGTTGGGAAAGAAATTTCTTAAGTCAGACAGCCTGTTTTCAATGCTAGTGCCAAAATCTATCAGTATGTGTCTTTATATAAGATCTGTCTGTGACTCAGTTTCCTTTGTAAAATGACAATAAATAATGGTGCCAACCCCATAGGATAATTAAATGGCATAATGGCTATTAAAAGCTGAGATCAGTAATTTCAAAATAATTTTATTTAAATTAATAGTCATAATTGTCATTGTGTACAATGCAGTATTGTGTAGTGGTTAAGAATACGTTCTCTGCAGGGGTGCCTGGGTGGCTCAGTCAGTTAAGCGTCCACCTTCGGCTCAGGTCATGATCCCAGGGTCCTGGGATGGAGCCCCATATCGGGCTCCCCTCTGCTTCTGCTGCTCCCCCTACTTGTGCTCTCTGTCTCTGACAAATAAATAAAATCTTTAAAAAAAAATACGTTCTCTGCAATTAGATTCCTGAGCTCATGTCCTACTCTGCCACTCATTAGCTTTGTGACAACACAAATGGTGAACTTTTCAGAGTTTTGTTCCTCTTTTGCTAATTTTTGTGTGTGTGTGTGAGGATTAAAACAGTAATATACAGAGAGGATTAATACAGTATCGGCAGATAAGCAATCAAAAATTATTTCAATTTATTTTATATACTTCTTGACAGTAATATGTGAACAATTTTTATCATAAAAAATTCTAAATTTCTTGAAGTCAAAGATCCTTTCTTATACTTTTAAATATGCCACATCACCAAGCAAAAGACTGAGTATATAACAGTTATCTGATAAATATTACTTGCCCTGCAACCTGATCAAACTCATTTCTCTTGTCATAGAGAGACCTAAAAAGCATCTAGTCAATAGTACATGGAAGAAAGACAGAGATAGGTAAGGGAGGAAAAACCTGCTCATATTTTTAGTCAGCATAATGAGTAACTCGCTTATAGGTCATGTTCTTAAATATTTATTACAACAAATTGAACAATTTTGAAATGAATAAGCTTACTAAGATTGGGAAGAAAGTAATGGGGAAAGAATGTCAGAACAATACCCAGTGTGGGAGGGAAGGATGATGCCAGCAACATCTCTGTAGTGGGAATGGCAAGTAGTTTTATGGGGGGCAGTTGCCAACTACGATGGGAGGCAGTTGCCTGGCATTTAGGGCAGAAAGAGACTTGGGACTCATTAAGAAAGAAAACTAATACTCATACTCGGGCATCTGGGTGAGTGGCTCAGCTGGTTAAGCAGTCTGCCCTCAGCTCAGGTCATGATCCCAGCATCCTGGGATTGAGTCCCACATTGGGCTGCCTGCTCAGCAGGGAGTCTGCTTCTCCCTCTGCCCCTCCGACCCCCCCCTCATGCTCTCAAGCACACGCTCTCTCGAAAAATAAATAAATAAATAATTTAAAAAATACTCATGAATACTAATTAAGATAATGTTATCTGCTATTACAGATACACTTCATATTTTCAGTGGCATGACACAACTGAAGTTTGTTTATTGCCACTGTAAAGTCTTAAAAATGGGTAAGGAGGACAGGGCATTCTCTGCTCCAGGAAGTCACTGAAGGACTAGATAGATGGAGGTTTATTCATCTTTGTTTCCCTGTATATCACCTTCATTCTAGCTCATAAGAAGGAGAAAAAAAAATGGATAGTTTTATTGTGGTAGGAATGCAACTAAAGTACATTGCCTCCATGTGTTTTCCATTAGTTCTAGACTTTAGCCACATGGCATAACCAAGTGCAAAGAAATCCAGGGAATGTGATCTAGCTGAGTCCAAGAAAGAAAGGGAAATAATTTTGTAATCAGCTAGTCATACTTGCCACGACATGGCTCATCAATGATGTCCGCATGGAGCAAAGAACTCAGTTGTGTTAACATAAGGTATGTATTTGCTGATGCTGAACCACACAAAAGGACATGTAGTTCTTTTGGAGACATCATAGAATCAGGTTGGGTCTTTTGTGCTTGTAGTGTGAGGATTATAAACTAGAAAATCTGGAGAATCTGAGGGCATCTGACCTCTGAGGTTTTGACTGAAGTAGATAGAGTTTGAGAAAATCAGTGGCAGAAGAGTATCTTTTGCTTGGAGAGGATCTAGCTCTTTAAAGTGGAGTTCCAGGGTGGAGTCTGAATAGAAACAGCAAAGAAATTAAAAAAAAAAAAATACTTCTTAGGACTGGCTTCAGGCCCAAGAAATATAGCAAAGTAGAAAGGTGAGGGTTCCTTCTAGGTTACAAAGCTCAATGAAAAGTAAGAAGAGTAAGATTGTGTATTGGTCTAGGACTCCCATTTTTTGCTTGTTTCTCTTAGGTGCCTTCATTGTAGTGGTTAGTGTAGAAGATTCTTTACCTTTTGTGGAAGGCTCATAAGTTAGCTTTAAATAAAATCTTAAAATATCACTAACTCTGGAATACTTCTAGTCCCTCCATAAAACTCATATAGCTTCATAGAGGCTTATTGTTAAAGGAATCATTTTCATCCTTTTTTGGCATTGGCCCAAGCAGGCCAATGAAACAGACATTTCCTGTTCTTGGAACTATTAAGAAAGTAATTCCCATGCTTCCGTCCATCCAGTTCACTTACTCCTCCCAAAGGAAAAGACATTGTTTATCTGACTGGTAATATTAGAAAAGAGTCTGCAAACACATGGCTTGGCTTCAGACTCTTGTATAGGGTAATCCATTATTAGAATTTCCAACATTGGGGAACAAAGTAGTGGTAGGGATAGTAAGGCCTATGGCTCTAACTGTGGCTTGGAGAGTTATTTAATTCTGAGAGAAATGTATAAAGAAATCCTATTATGGTCATATTTTCAATCCACCTTTTCTAATTCAACCCTATCATCAGTAAAGCTTATAGTTTGATATTTATTTGTCTAACTCTTGTGTATTTTCCTCAAATAATTCTTAAATACCCTAGAAGAGGGTGTCATTTATTGGCAGCCAACTCCAACAATTACCAATATTGCTGTTTCTTCTTCCAATTATTTCTAGCTTATTGTATGGCTCCTGGCTCCTAATAACAATCATCATCAACATCATCATCATCTAAACATTGTCAGCAATTTTAAAAGTCATCTCGCATGTTCTCAGAGAAATGTATAGGGAATATGGGGAAAAGAAGAGTATTGAATATTTCATTTCAGTGAGGTCTAGAAGCTTGATTTCCCTGTAGACCTAATTTCTTTCAAACATAGAATATTAGTGCTAGCAGAGTTGAGGTGACAAGGAGATATTTTAAAGTACAAAAAGCCATGATCCACTCAATGAACGTTCCTGGGCAGTTCACCTCCTCCCTCCTCCTGCATAAACAAACAAAAGAGGATTTTGAAGGGGTGTATATTTCCAACTTAAATCTTTGTCCCTAGAATGCAACTTGACTTTTGGGCCTACTTCATCAGGACTGTCATCATGGCTGGAATGCAAGAAATAGCAATAAAGCCATAAGGATGAATGAGATGTCTGCTCCAAATAGTCCAAGTTGTTTTATGGCTAAAGACAAACTGATTTCACTGATAAAGCTACTTAGATGGAGAATCTTCCTGCTCAGATTGAGTCCAGTTATTGGACCTTCTTCATATGTTGTAAACACAGATCCAAGTTTGCAAATATGAGGGTTAACTGACTGACCTTCCTTAAAGGTCTTGGGAGGAAAAAAAAAAAATTCTTCCCACACTTACTGTGTAAAGGAGCATTTCCATCAACTGAGAACCTCTTTTATACCCTTGCTTTGCTTCTCTTCATTAAGCTGTAAATGATCTCACATGATCTCCCAGGCAGAACAAATGGCACAATCTAAGAGTTTTCAGGTTACGTTGAAAACAAACCAAGTAAGCAAGCATAAATAAATCAGATATTTAAATTTTAATCGATTGCGAAATCCAGAGCCTGTGTCTTGCAGCTACAATTTCCTTCAAGGTGGTTATTGTATTCCAGTTTGACTTAAAAGAGATAAGAAGTACCTGCCTGTGTGTGCTGGGGGAGGTGTGGATTTCTTCCCCAAGGAAGGTAGTCTCCCACTTTATAGGAGGGAAGGAGGGAAGGAGAAAGGAGGGAAGGAGGAAGGAGAAAAGACCTCTTTGCTCTGTGAGTCGCCACACCCGTTCCATAGATTCTGTTCTAAACAAAGCCTGTGCTCTGCAGCTATTGCTTTCCCCAATCCTCCAAAATTTATTTTAAAAATAATTAAGCCTAATTAAAACTATCTGCTTTACTGCCACAGTGGTCCTCCAATGCCCTGGAAAGACACAGAGCCTGCTCAGAAATGGACTGGAAAGCAGAAGGCAATGGCGCTCTTCCTATGCGAGGAAAGAAGCAGGAAGGAAGGTTAATGTTACTGAAAAAACCCAGAGACTGAAGACAGGTGTTAGGACCCGAGGCAAGATTCGAGACTGTGGGAGATTATGCGCCCGGAATGAGTGTGTACACGCTGGTCTCCAAAGATCCAGCCAGCAGCCCTGACCTATTTGCTCCACAGCAGTGACCGTGTTATTACTTGTGGTTTAGTGTGTCAGCCTCCATGCTTACTGGACCCTGGATGCTGAAGGGTATGGGCTGCGCGGCAAACCTGGCTCACTGAGATTGGTGGTTTAATTTTCCTGCTGCTCTCCAGAGAGCCTATTTCTATAGTGTAGCATATTTATTATGAATATTAAGTGATAAAACGAGCTGTATTTGAGAAAAGAGTCATGCCCACTGAAAACTCCATGTTAATTAGCTGCAAATAAAACTCAAACATCTCTAGAAAACCTGAGGTTTTATATTCTAATTCTATCAGCTGTTAGGTTTCTGTTTCCCCCTCACTATACAGCCACAGGGTGAAGAAATTTCTCTCTTAATGTATGAATATTTTCAAACAGATTCTTTGTGCCACTACATGGCTCGATTTAAAAACATTTAGGGGGGCGCCTGGGTGGCTCAGTCATTAAGCGTCTGCCTTTGGCTCAGGTCATGATCCCAGGGTCCTGGGATCGAGCCCCACATGGGGCTCTCTGCTCCGCGGGAAGCCTGCTTCTCCCTCTCCCACTCTCCCTGCGTGTGTTCCCTCTCTTGCTGTGTGTCTCTCTGTCAAATAAATAAATAAAATCTTAAAAAAAAAAACAAAACATTTAGGAATGTCCTAGCAATAATGAGGAAAATAGGAGACACAGGAGGCACGTGCACTATGAAATTTTATGGAGGCACGAAATTTCATTTTAAGCAACAATTTTGGTATTTCTCCTCCCAACCGAAGCCTTGACATCAGCTTATTAATAAAAAGAAAAACCTTTTCTGTGATTTCAGCTCAATTACAAAAGCCCAAATGATCAAAAGGAAAATAGCAAAGGACGTGCTGTGTGCATGTGCGTATTTCTGGTGTGGGAACAGGGAGTATAGAAGAGGCATTGGGAAGGGAGGGATATTGGAAGGAAAGAGAAAGAAATGTACTGGCAAACACACCACCCAGATATACTGCCTTTGAGTAATAGTGCCTACTATAAAAATACTGACAAAAGGTTTTCACTAACAAGATTTTCCCCTCAAGATAATTTTTCTCTAGAATGTAATATCCTTAAATTAGAGAAGGTAAGAATATTATAAAAGAGAATACCCAATTGGACAGTGAAAACAGGGTAAAAATCAGAAAAAAAAATGTAAATCAAAACTCTAAAAGAATTCTAATTTATGTGTCAGCCCTTTTAGAAATCCAGAGACATGGTTAAAACTTCTTCACTCACAAAAAAACTTTCAGCATAAAATGTTTTATAAGACTTACTTGAGAACCTCAGAAATCTGGATCTCCCTGGCTACTATGTGCTAAATTATAAAGGAGTCCGTTTTTCAGTTAGTCAACTGCAAGTTTGAAAACTCATTTTCAAACACACTATATGGAGAGAAATTGCTAAAATGACTAGTCCCGGTTGCTAAGGTAGTGACAGTCTGACAGGTAAAGGCATAATCAAGAAGTTCTCTTCATGTTCTGGGCAGTCAATCTCTTTGGTTGTTTGGCTGATTGGGTTAGGTTGCTCTCACCTCTTGCTATGCAATAGGAAAATAAACATAATCTCAATGTCTACGAGGCTTCCACTGTTTATAGGTACAAGTGAAATTCCACTACTAGAAAAACTGAAGTTCTCTTAGTACCTACCACCTGTGGGAAAGCCAGAGCCGGGATAGATTCCTTTTAACATTACTTCCCAGTCTCAGAACCCCCTGTGTGTCCCTGCCTGCGCCTCTCTCCTCTGTCCTGAGGGGTGTCAAGAAGACCCTTATTTCTAGGGGTGCCTGGGTGGCTCAGTCGTTAAGCGTCTGCCTTCGGCTCAGGTCATGATCCCAGGGTCCTGGGATCGAGCCCCGCATCGGGCTCCCTGCTCCGCGGGAAGCCTGCTTCTCCCTCTCCCACTCCCCCTGTTTGTGTTCCCTCTGTCGCTGTGTCTCTCTCTGTCAAATAAATAAATAAAATCTTAAAAAAAAAAAAAAAAGAAGAAGACCCTTACTTCTGACCCCATCTCTGGCAGCAGGCCAGTTCTCCCACCCTGACAATCACATCCTACGGATCAGGACTTTAAGAGTGCCCTTGGACCCAAGCTGTAATGCCATGCCTTCCTCAGGAGCCACTGCTCTTTATTATGACACTGTCACCCCTGGCCCAGGCTATTCCTCCTGGTCCTCTTTCTTCCCAGATGCATGAGGGACACTGTGACTTTTCACAACACCTGAGTGAAGGCCCAGATACAAGGGAAGGGAAGAGCATGCAGAGGTTAACTCACAGCAGCTGCTAGAGATGGCTGTTCCTAGAGCCCTTTGGTTGTGACAGTTCCTTAAAGGCTGCCTCCTTGCCTCTCTTTGTGAGGGCGGTAAGTTATCTCCCCTAGTGTCTCTTCAAGTCCCTAGAGGAGAAAGAGGCAATGTCTCAGAGACGAGACCCAAACAAATCAATCCTAAGGAGATAAAAACATCCCCACCTCTCCTCCAGACTAAGTATTCATTCTTGTCTCAACACTGACTTGGTCCTACGGTGACTGACGCTGGAAAACCCCACTCCCATAAGAACTGGTCCTCACCTTACAGCCTTAATGAAACAACCACATCATAACACAGCCATCCTGCTTTGGAAGATGCACACACTGAAGGTAGAGAGGGGCAGACTGGGGAAGCAGGAGATATTGCTTCTTTATGACCCCGGCTTCCAAATTACTAAGAATTGATAGCTCCATTAATGTTTAATGTTCTGCAAATTCTGGGCTTTCAGTCTTGAATTTACCACACATAGAAGTGTTTTGTGGTTCTTTCTCTAGGGTGAAGGGACGGTGATTCCTACGTATCTTTTCCAAAGTCTCTGGGTCTCAGAGCCTGACCAACTCCAAGAAGCTACTCAATGTAAGACTCAAGATATATTTCCACGGAGCAAGCAGCACTTTATAGGCATCTAAATCCATACTTAGAAAAGAAACTTTTTTTTTTTCAGAACAAGCAGCCTACAGAGATGCTATTCTGCCTACCACATAGATCACATAGATGACCTTTTCCATGATCACCCAGAACAGTTTAGCTCCTCCTAGCTACAGCTTCTCAAACACCTCCTTTTCTAATTACGACCTGTGATTTAGATTTGCATAACTGAAAGGCCCAGGCAATGATTTTCTTCAAAATACAGGAATAGTCTACATCAACATTGTATCAAGTCCCAACTTGCAGCAAAAAAGAAAAACTGCTTGCAAATTTAAAATGACCTTTTTTCCACCCCAAGTTCTGTCACTTCCATCAATGTTTCCAATAGCATAGGACCAGCTCTCCACAGAGCTCAAGCTAAAAGCGCCATGTGCTTTTCAACACTCCCTTGAGCAGCCTCTGCAAGAAGCTAGCCCCAGAAAGGGAACTCAGCCCTGAGGGGATGGCAGTGGAATCACTTTCATCTTTTTTCAGGAATTGCTTCTTTTTCTCTACATAGTCGGGTACTTTCTAGAAAGTACCCAATCTAATGTCAGTTGAATAATAATAATAGCAAACACCTAAGAACAGTTACTATGCGCCATGCACTGTTCCAAGTGCCCTACATAGTTTGACTGGGTCTTTAAAACAACTCTATTGCACATGTCCTACACACACACACACCAGCTCTGCCCATCTTATGGGCCAGAGAGAGATTAAATGATTTGCCCAGATCATACAGAGTAAAAGTGGCAGAACAGATATTTGACAATTTGGCTCCAGATTAATTTTCTTTTCTTTTCTTTTCTTTTTAAGATTTTGTTTATTTATTTGACAGAGAAAGAGAAAGATGGAGAGCATGCATGCACAGGAGCAGGGGGCAGGGCAGAGGCAGAAGCAGACTCCCCGCGGAGCAGGAAGCCCCATGTGAGGCTGGATCCCAGGACCCTGAGATCATGACCTGAGCTGATGACAGATGCTTAACCCGCTCAACCGCCTGAGCCACCCAGGGGCCCTAGATTCATTTTCTTAACCACTCCACTGCCTCATGAGACTGAATGTCATACTACTTTTCATAAATTCCTAATTTAAAAAGTGACCAAATGGACCTGGAGTATTTCAGCCACTATCCCACTGCGTCTGTTTACTACCGACAGCTTCAGAGACACTCTAACACACATCTGCAGCACACACTTGTAGGAGGAGCACGGATACTGCCCGCATCCTCTTTGTTGCATCATTATCACCAGCCACCCGAATAGCAACTACTGTTTGTGGAGCTTTTACTGTGTCCGAGGCACCCAGCTAACTGCATATGATGCCGAGTGTCATTAATGTTCACAAGCCCACAGGTGCTATCATTGTTCTTCATTTTGCAGAATGAGAAACAAGTCTCCGAAAGGTTAAGTAACTTGCCGAGGGTCATGTGGCTATTGAGTTTGAGAACTAAAACTTGAGGGCCAGGCAGTTAGATCGCAGACTCAATGCTTTCTGACCCGTGTGCTGTATTACCTCCTGGGTATCACTGTTATTCCAGAAAGGCGGGATTTGTTGTGAATCATCGTGGTGTGGTGAGGCCACTCAAATTAGTTTTAAAAATGAAAATTCACTTTCTCTCATTCATGAGAGGCCTCAGATTTTTCCCTTATGATTGATTTTTATACCACTTAATACATCGTGTCTAAAATGAAGAAGCTAGTTTTATAGAGTAGAAGGAAGATACTTTGACTTACGCGATCTGAAGTATAAGAACTGTTATTAGTTTTTCCATTTTTCGATTCATCTCATGAAACCTGAGATTATATTCATTACCTCCTTGGCGCGAGCCCCAATTTACATGCATGCAGGCAGTCTGGTATGAAAACTGTTGTTCTTTGTTGTATAATTACTTTGACCTGGGATTCAATAAATAGAAACATGTTTATAAGATTGTGATGCTAATTTACATGAAACTGGAAAACCACCAGTGTTAAAAAATTAACAAAGGAAGTACGATATTAAGAATAGTTGGAGGAGTCAAAATAGTATCAATACTGCTAATATGTTTATATACCTTTATTTTCTCCAGGTTTTCTTACCTAAAGAATTCAAAAGCCTTTTTTACATTCAAGCACATTCCAGTCTGAGGGACGGTAACATAAGGTAATAGAGTCGTGTAGGAGAAAGGGCTGTGTACAGTGAAATAGCCCAGTAGAGTGAGAAGAACATCGGCTTCAGAGGCAAGACATTTGGGTGACATTTACAGAAAGCAAGCATATCAAAATCTTACAGTTATTTTTGTCACAACAGGATTGCAGCGCTTGGTTTTGCTTGCCTAAATTGGCTGCAAAAAGGCAGTGAGAACAAACCAACAGTTTCAAAGAACCACTTCTTCCAAATGGTTTATTGACACACACATTTTCCACATCTGATGCTGCCTCCCTGGATCCATAAGGTCAGCACAATTACTCATTAGGGCCTATTTTAGTCACCTACCGACTGGGATGAATGGGCAAGTAGGCCTATGTTCTTCCCTCTTCCTAACTCGCTTGGTGCCCAACATAGGAGTTTTAAGGTTGGGAAATATATACGTATACATATATATGTACACACATGCATGTATGCATGAAACAAATGGACTGGATCTTTAAAAATAGATCAGGTTAGGCTCACATGTGACTAGTGGGCATGTAAATTGTGTGTGTGTGTGTGTGTGTTGCACCTGGGAATGTAAAAGGATATAACCACCTTGGGAATCTGTTCAGCAATGTTGGTTAAGGCTGCCGTTTGTATACCCTATGTCCAGCAGTTCCACTCCTAGGAATATGCTCCCAAAAATGTGTATGTGTTTCCATGACATTACACATATAATAACTATTTATAGTTATATAATATATAACTATATACTATGTACTATATGATAGAGCACTATTTAATAGGCAAAAACTAAAAACTATTCAGGTAAACTTCGATAGTTGAATGAATAAATAAAGGAAATACTGTACAACAGTAAGAATGAACACATTGCTTCTCCACAGTTACATAGATGAACTGTAAAAATGCACAGTTGGATAAAAGAAGGCAGACACAGGGGTGGCTCAGTCAGTTAAGCATCTGACTCAATGAGCAGGGAGTCTGCTTGAGAGATTCTCTCTCTCCCTCTCGAAAAGAAAAGAAAAGAAGAAAAGAAAAGAAGACAGACACAAAAAGTGCATGCTCTATGATTCACTTTCCACAACATTTAAAAACAGGGAAATCTAATCTGTGGTATTAGACTCCATAAGAGTGGTTATCTATAATGAGAAGAGGTGACTGGACCAGGTCATGAGAGGGCTTCTTTTGGATCTTAGTGATCCTCTATTTCCTGAGCTGGCTACTTTGTCACACAGATGTATTAACTTTGTGAAGTTATTAAGATTTAGACTTAAGACTTTTGCACTTCTCTGCTTATGTACTATACTTCAATATAAGTATATTAAAATTATTCTATATATGCATAGACTTCTAAAATTCTATATATATATATATATTTAAGATTTTATTTATTTATTTGACAGAGAGAGAAAGCACAAGCAGGGGGAACGGCAGGCAGAGGAAGAGGGAGAAGCAGGCTCCCCGCTGAGTAAGGAGCCTGACCTGGGGCTCGAACCCAGGACCCCGGGATCACAACCAGAGCCGAAGGCAGATGCTTAACCGACTAAGCCACCCAGGTGTCCCATAAAATTCTATATATTCTTAATCACATTACCTTATAGTAGGATTTCCTCAATTTGAGCACTATTGCAATTTTGGGGCATGATAATGCTTTGTTGTGGGAGGCTGTCCTGTATGCTGTGGGATGTTTAGTAGCATCCTTGGTCATTACCTACTAGATGCCAATAGCACACTCCCTCCCCCAAAGTCATAATAACGAAAAATGTTTCTAGACATTGCCAAATGTCCCCTGAGAGGTAAGGTTGTCTCCAGTTGAGAACCATTGCCTTAAAGTAACTTAAACACAAGGTCACATTTTACCAAGTGTACTGATTGATTATGCCACCTACATTATTTTCCTGACCATTAATTAAATGCCAAGAAGAATTTTAGTCACTGTCACATGGGATCAGCCTGGAAACTAAGAGACAGAGTCATTCACACCCACAAACAGAATTATTCATGTTACATGTTGTGCAGATGAGATCGGAATGAAAGAAGATTCTAAAAACTACCTCAAAATTCCTCTCTGAGAAAACCATGTGACAATCAGAAAATAACAGACCATATCTTGACCTAACTCAAACTCTGGACCTTTCCATAATTTGGAAGGATGAATACTGGAGGGTATGGTGGCCAGTAGAGCAGGTGAGGAACGCTCCCCTCGGGATCTCTTTAGTCACTATGGAGTGAAAGGAGGCACAGCGGTCCAAGGGACCTCATTAAGCAAACTGTTATGGCAGGGACTCTCCCTAACCCTGGAGATCGCCCCTTATGTGACAAAAGGCCAGAAATCAAAACTGCTCCCTGTCATTCCAGACTTAAGAAGCAATAATGCGAGGACATGGTTTCCCTGCCAGAGTTGCTCTTGGCCCCAGTGTCTCACCTTCTCAGTAAACTGCTCTATCACTAATAAACCCTTTAACTTAAGATGCCAGAGAACAGTCTAGAACAGCGTTCTCCAGGAGAGAGAGAATACAAATCACATGTGATTTTGTATATTCTAGTTGCCACATTAATAAAAGTAAAAAAATAATAGGTGAAATTATTTTTGAGAATGTGTTTTATTTAAACCAACAAATCCAAGTAATCATCCATAGATAATAGAAAAATTACTAATGAGGTATTTTTCTTGTTTTCATGCTAAGTCTTTAAATCTAATGTATGACAAGTATCATAGCTCAATTCAAACTAGTCACAATTTCACACAATTTCAAGGGCTCACTAGTCACATTTGGCTACCGTTATCAAACAGTGCAGGTTTAGAACCAACAGCAACGAGGTGGACAGTGAGGATATCTGGAGAGAATCTACCCATTTTTCAGGAGACATATGGTGGCCATAAATACTTTAACATAAGAAAAAGAATCAATAAACAAGGTTGATATGCACTCGTCTCATAGTTTTCTGTTGTAATGCTTGTGATTTCCGTCATAATTTCTTCTTTGATCCATGAATTATTCAGATGAGAATTTAAAATTTCTACACTTATTTGGAAAGGGAAGGGGAGAGGGTGTTCTTGTTTTCTTATTGATTTTTAATTTTATTTAATGGTGCTTTATATTATACAAATTTGCACTCTTTTTTGAGTCTTCCTTCTTGGCCCTGGACGTGGGTTGTTACTATAACTATTCCATCCATGATTTCAGTCCATGAAAGATCAAGACTATTAACTATATTGTTCAGCTCTGCAGTGCATACTTAGTAAATTTTGCTTGATATAAAGAGGTTTGTTAAAAATCTGCTATAGTTACAGAGTTATACAATTTTAGTAATTTTGTTAATATTTTCTTCATGCATAGGTGGAGTTATATGAAATTGCCAGTAGGTGTTCATTTTTTTAACCTAAAAAACTGTAACTTTATATAGTTCAATCTAATTATTTGAATTACTGCATGCATCAAAATTTAGAATACTTTGAATCTTTCTGGTGATTTTTTCCTTTTATAATAATATGTCGACCCATTTTATAATAACATTTTTTGCATGAAAATCCTTTTGTTTGATATTGTAGCTATTAACTTTTTTGAGTTGCCTTTATTTAGATATGATTTGGATTTCTTATAAACAATATACAGCTAAATGATTTTAATCTGAAAGTTTGTATTTTAATTGCAAGACCTCTTAAAATTATAGTTGGTGTGATTAATGATACCTTTGGATTTACTTTTGCAATATTCTATTGTGCTTTCCTAGTCATCATGGGTTTTTTTCTTTTAAGATTGCTTTTTTCTTTTCTTGCCTTCTGTAGACTGTCTTTTCTTCATTCACTTCGTACTACTAACTGAAAAATTGTATTTATTTCCATATATGTGGTGATTATTCTTAAACTGCCATCATTTGATTTCAGATGTAAAGTTAATGAACAACTGTGGCTTCCTTTGTGGAATAAACATCCCTCAGACACTTTGCTTCTAATTGTAACCCTCTTACCTTAATTCTATTATTTTATTTTCTACCTAGTGTTTTTTAATAACTCCCAAATTCATTATTATTATTATGGTGGTGGCTGTCTTAAACATTAAATGCTTTGCTGGTTTACTGATTTAAATGATTTACTAATTTTTTGTTCATCAGAGCTTATTGTACTCTACTTCTTCCACTGAAATCAATTTTCTTGTTTCTTAAGATCGGTCTTCAATAGTTCTGTGAAATATCACAGCCTTCAATACCCTTATTTCACCTTTCTTTATTATTATTACTTTATTCCTGTATGTAATTCTACATTGACTGTTATCTTTTGTTAGCACTTTGAAGACAAAATTTCTGTCATTTTTTTGCCCTCTATTGTACACTCTTGTCACTTTCATTCTGGCCCTTTTGTAAGAGATCTGCCTTTTCTCTCTAGTTGCTTTAAATGTTTTCCTCTCTGGCTTTAGTGTTCTGCAATTTCACCACCATGGGCCTGGGAATTAATTTGTCTTTATTAATTCTGCCTATTTTTCAAATACCAATTCTGGGAAATTTATAGCACTATTCTCTTGGAATACTATCTTGCAATGTGCCTGTATATTCTCTTATGATGAAACTCCTCTAAGTATATGTTTAGATTCATTTTATCCTCCATGTTTGCTTAATCTCTCTTCCCATCTTCATACTCTCTTGCTGGGTTATTTAATCAATCATCAAGTTTACACATTCATTATTTAGTTGTGACTAATATTTGTCCAATATATTAATTTGGTTTTTAATCTCAAGTAATAAAATTTCCATTTTCTAAATCCGTTCTTTGTTTCATTATTCTCATTGGATTTAATGTCTTAATCATCATTAATATAATAAGTTTTAAAAAATATTTATTTATTTATTTTAGAGAAAGAGCATGAGCGGGAGGGGCAAAGGGAGAGGGAGAGAGAAGCCCACGCTGAGTACAGACCCTGATGTGGGGCTCAATCTCACAACCCTGAGATCACAACCTGAGCCTAAACCAAGAGTCAGACGCTTAACCGACTGCGCCACCCAGGTTCCCCAATAATTTTATTTTTATTATCATTTATGTCAACTTCTTTGGGATATAATCATTGCATTATCTATTCAATAGCATATAATTGATGATTTAAAAAATGTTTTGTACCTTGTATTATGACATTATCTTTATACAATTTCAATTTTTCATTGGAAATCCATGTAGCCTATGTGGTAGGAGTGTCCATACAGAATAGTTATATTTGCTTCTACCAAGTACCTCACTAGCATTACCAAGTTTTATATTACTATTTTGGTTTCTTATTCATGGTCTATGTGGGTGAAATAAATTCAGTGGAATTTGCAAACCCCCTCTGACCCCTGTCTTTTCCCTGTCCCACTGGCTAGATGTTATCTAATCTGAAGCTGAAGCCATTCATGGACCCCAACTTTATGAAGGGATCTCTCACTATCCCATATCTAGCTCAAAAAAACCCCAGTGCTTTACCTCAATCCCTCAAGTGAGGTCAAACTGAAGCTACTTTTTCTCTAATGACAATCCATTCAAAGGCCCCAATTCCATGCAGGGATTTCACTTCCAAATACCTAGCTTGAAAGGGGCTAAGGCGTTAGCTCTGTCCCTCTAGTGAAATGAAAGCTTAACTGACTAGCCTGCAGCTGACAACTCCCACTTGACCTCTTGCTCCAGCACAGCCAGAGATTCAACATGTGCATATAATTCTGCTTTTCAGCTTCACCTATGTTCCTAAGCACCTGGAGATTTCGCTTTCTTTTTGAAAGCTCAGCTATGCATTAAAGAAATGTTGTTTTTACATTTCATCCAATGATTCTAGTTGCCAGGTTATCTTGGTGTGCCATCTTATTGGAATCCTAAAAGCTCTTTGAACCCTTTCCCTACCTCAGCATTCATGAGGCTAAAACACGTTCCTATCCATCATAGTTACAGATTATGCAATGAATTGTGCTAATATAGGAAATATATATTTGCAAAGACTCCTAGGATAATGCCTCTCAATCTTTAATTGGCTCATAATTCATTTGCAGAGTCTCATTCAAACGCAAACGCTGATTCAGTAGGTGAATCATGTGATGTCCAGGCTCCTGGAAGCTCTATTTTGAGGAGCAAGGCCTAAGGAGATTCTGATATACACTCTCTAAGGAGGTATCTTCCCACCAACTGCCTGCCTCTTCCAAGTCACTGTTTACAGCAAACTATTTGCAGGTACATTTAGTGTTGATGACCTGATCAGACCACCAAAATATTACATATCTCTTCAAGTTCTTTATGTTCTTTTCTTATTATTTTATATTTAAAATTCTCACTTCTAACTTAGCAACATTAGCTATTTCACTTATCTACTGTGTGCCTAAGTTTCTCAGAATTTGGTGGTTTAAATAAATTCTTTAAATGTAGAGATAATATCTACACTTTTTGTGACCCCAATAATGCCTACATAGAGAGGACCACATAGAAGACACTCAAGGCATGATTGCCCATTACCAAAAATGAGATAATGTACATTACCCAGATATGGACTCACTGCCATTGGCTTTGTTCTACAATTTTATGAAAAGAGAACTGCTTACCACCAGAAGACTGTTGCCTGTCCATCACCTATGCTGAGCACTTTAAAAATAGGGCACAGTTTGGAAAGGAGAGACTGTGAGGAGTGAGTCTACTGTCCTCAAGGATTGTCTGTCTTAAATTCCTCAAGGTGAACATCATTGCCTAGAGGGGACCATAATAAATTGCTTCCCCAGCTATGATGTTGCTTAAGGACACAGTTTCTGAGTCTACTGGCTTCATTACTCTCTAACTGGGGTGAAAAGGGACCTCAAAAGGGATTTTAAGGAACTCTCTTTGCCCTCTTCTATACCCCAATGTACATTACAGACTATCCCTCCCAGAAGATAAAAAGAAAGAAATAGGTTTGATATACACAGCTGAATGTGAGTACCCAAGAATCATATCGGTGTTTATCCTCAAGGTAGTATTTGAATAGCTTCTCTTACCCTTTTATCATTTCATCACTGAGCTCATCTTATAGTGATGGAATATTTTTTGAAAGTGTGTGTGCGTGTACTCCTTATATAGAGAGAACACACACACACAGAGGGTTTGAAAGAGATTATGATGCTTGGCCCTCATTCCCTTCCCTCATTCATTTTAATTCTGGCTGATTTATACATATAAGAAAGTGCCTTAGATCATGCACACACACAAAATCCCCATAAAACTCCCTAGAAAAGTCCAACCAATTGAGTGCCACGTGCTACAGACAGAACCTGAGATAGAGTATAACTAACCAAGTAAGCAGCTGTCAGAAAAGCTGAAACTGGGGTCTCAGGTTCTCAGTGGGTCATAGCTGGAGCTCAGCCAACCAGCAGTACTCTAAGCAGTGTACTTTACACCCAGTGTTTCCCCATACTGTGCTTCTCTAGTCCATATCTAACTCAATGATATCTTAGAGCAACTGCAACAAGAATAGGCCGGCTTATCCCTATAGATCTTACTTCCCCAGGAAAGCAGTCTAAGAGGATTTCACTCACCACAGAGGTGCTCTGAGCTATACTGAACATGCATTTCAGTGGTACAGAATGCACTCAAAAGATGTTCACTCTTTAACCCATCCGGGAGTATGTTATAATGTGTCGGTATTGTCCCTTACTCCAGGAAGCACTGCAACTCTTTTTCTTACTGTTTCTCCACCACTGATGATCTATAACTGACTTCTCAAAAAAGAGACAGAAAAGCAAGAGAAATTTCAATTGGTACACCACCATTTTTCAAATAGAAGTGCCTTGGCTAAAATTAACAAAAAATATTGGTTCCTTTAACCTAAGAATTAATTTGTTGACCTTTATGGCTTTATTTTCACAGATAGCCAATTCCATGTACCTGGAGACAAGAAGAAAATGGAGCATTGGCATAGAGACAATTCCCAAATCCGACCTTAGTCAAAAATTCCTACCAAAGCCTTTAACAGAAGAAAGCCAAAGTGACTGGGGGAAATGTAATCTCTTCTCCTGTCTGACCATATGGTGGAAAATCTTGGGAGAGTAGAACTTCCGAGAGGCAGGCAGCCCCAAGAATAAGAGATCTGAATCTACAGAAAGAATAAATGACTGCCATGTTACCAAGAACAGAAAGAACTTTGTATGTTGTAAAGTTTGAAGTCCTGGGAGCATTCAGCCTACAGGAGAACGAACACCCTCCGCAGAAAAGCACCAGAGGGAAAAATCCCTTGGTACCATGCACTCCAGAGGGCAGGGGTGTGTCTGTTTTTATTTTACCCCGGCTACCTAAGGCATTGTCTGACACATGCTAGGTACTCCATGTACACTCCACATAGTTTTACAGAAGAAAGGTGAGGAAGGAGAGAAAAAGAAATGAGACATATTTATCCAGTTTTACAGTAGGTTTTGTTGCTTCTTATTGATGGAGCAGCATGGTGACCTCTATTTTTAATTTCACAAAGCTGCTGGCATTTATTGAGCATTACAGGGTCCTCTTGACTGATCCTTTATCACCATATGCCCCAGTCACCCATCGAGGTCTGAATTGGCAGTTACTCAGTGTGCCCCAAGTATAACTTTGTGACCACGGGAGTTAGTGTTTTCTGTAATTATGCTCCTGGGCTGTGAAATCCGTTCCCTGTTGACATTAAGAGAGGAACGTCTGTTGTAGAAATTAGGTTAAAGTAAAGGAGGTGCATGTATTTGTTGATCTCTTTAATCTTTACTATTGTTTTAATTTGATTTTCATTTGATTTTCTTTTTTTATTCTCTGCATCACCACTTGATAAAGTGGTAGTAATCATAATGACAACCAGCACTTGTATTTTATCAAGTTCCAGATGTTATTTAATCCTCAAATAAGCTTTATTGGAAGTACCAAACTCTCTTTATTCTACAGATAAGAAAAAAAAAAAACCTGAAGGACAGAGAGGTTAAGCAATATAAGCAACAAAGCCCAGGTTCAATCCAAACAGTTTATCTCTAACACTATGATAAATATATTTTAACTACATATAGGTATGTATACGTGCATATGAATATATAATGCATGTATTTTAAAGTAGATAACACTGTAAGTTTGAACAATGGATATTCTTGGAAATTGTATATTTTAGCAACATCTGAGTAATTACACAGCAACCACCACCTCCATGTTCCAGCCACTATGCTATCTGCTTTATACATTGTATCTTAATACACCCAAGTGAGATCTCATTTGGCAGAGTAGATCATTTGGTCTGTATGATAACCTCTCCCAAGGTATTTTTTAGTAAATGGCATTATCATACACTAAACCCAGGCTGAATCCAAAGCCACACTCTTAAAAAAAAAACAATGATGTATAACAGGCTTTGGTCATATAATATGTAAAACTTAAGACCAATTCACTAGGACTATGAGTTGAATGTTTACAGTTGGGATATATTTTGGCAAACATATTATAAACTTGGGGTCTACTTTCAGATCCCTTTGCCTCCTTTTCCATCTCTACAGAGTCTACGATCATCTCCATATATGTGGTCGAAATATTGCACACACTACACACATACACACACACACACATACTTACAGAATCAAGTAAAATGAACCCCAGAGACTTACAGTATTGAAACTCCTAAAAGGAATGGGTGATGAGAGCCTTTTGAAAAGAGCTCTGGGAGGGTCATCTCAACCAATAAGGCCTATTGGATATCGCCATTATCTTTTCTTTTTTCAAAAATGTACCTTAGAAGGAGTCCTTGATGGTATGAAGGAAGGGACTCAGAGTGCCACACACACTGGCCAGGCTTTGTTCAGGACTCCCAAGGCTTTGCTGATGTTCACTTTGGTTCAATAACAAGGAAAGCCCACCATTTATAAATATTCTTTTAAATATAGATCCAGGGGTTGTTAGTTGAAGTTCTATGATGATATAGAACTATGTACAAAGCGTAATGGTCAGAGATAACTGAACTTTGCATTATCAGGCCTGAAAAAGAGTACACTAGTTTCACTAGCACCTGGGTGTTCTCGGTAAGACCTCTAGAAGGTAAAAGAAGGTATGCTGAGATGTACAGCATCTGTGTCTGCTCCAGGCCCCTCTCACTGCCAACTTCATATCCTTAAATTAAAGTCTGGAATTACTAATAAGTCAACATCCCAGAGGAAGGGTGTGTGTGTGTCTATTTCCATCACACTAAAGAAACAAAAAGTTTAAGGGCTCTGAGGAGTGGGAATATTTAGTTAGTTTGAGAAATATGAGGTTTTATGACTGGGGTGGGATGAGCAAGGAGGAGGAAGTGGTTGATGAGATTAGACAGGTTAAAACTAAATAAGAAGGCCCCAAAGATATGCCAGCACTGCTTGGCTTGTGGAGACTAAATTTTCTACTTTCTGAGAAAATGGAAATTGGCTCCGTGATGCCCCTTTCCCATAGAGAGGAATCCCAGGTACCCAGGCCTCACTGTGACCTAGGAGCTATATAAAGGAATACTGGTCTTATTAATGTATATCCTCTCTGCTTCTAGTCAGAAAAACATCAAAAAAGAACACTAGCTGGCTTTTTCACCTGTGATATCAGAAAGGCCAGGCATCATGTCAGTGGAGATGGGGAAACATCATGGAAAGGAATTCCGAAGGAATACCAGGATGAGTCTAAGGCGGTTCTTGCTTTCTAGGAGGTCCCAGATTCAGAAGAGAGACTGGAAGAGACCTAGAGGCCCAATTCCCAGGGAAGGGAAAGATTAGAGAAGAGTCAGAGGAGGGAGCCTGAGAGCCTTTCCTTGGTGGGGCAGGTCTTCCAGGTAAAGGTGATATTTGAGCTGTAGCTCTGTTTTTGTTTTTTTAATCTGTGTAGCATCTGCTATGACCAGGGTATGGGGACTGGATCGGAGAGGAGTGGTGTAGACCTAAAGCCTATAAAATTTAGAGGGATTGGGTTTGTTTTGTCTTAATTGCTTTATTGAGGTATAATTGAGATAGGATAAACCGACCAAGTTTAAAGAGTACAACTCGATACATTTGACATGTGTACACTGATAAAACATCACCACAATCAAGATGACAGATATATTTATCACCTACAAAAATCTTATGTGCTCTTTGGTAACCCCCCAAACTTCCCATCCTCCCACCCCCCATAGCTAGTAAACTGCCAATTGGCTTTCTGTCACTATAGATTAGCTGGCATTTTCTAGAACTATTGCTTATAAGATAAACTCCAGTGACTCAACATGCCATGGAAACCTTCATTGGTTCCCATCTCCATCCACAGTGTCATTTCCAAAGACTTTCCCAACTGCCCCTAAGTTCCAGCCACATTTTAAACCACTTACGAGTTCCCTGTTCTTTCACAATTCTTGAGATTTTTTTTACATGCTGAACCCTCTACCAGAAGTCCTCCCTCCCATCATCAATTTTGTGAGGTCTTAATGACTCTTCAAGACTCAGCTCCAATGTATGAAAGCCTCAAGCAGCTTGGATGACTCTGTGCATTGTGTTACAGATTTATCTGGTATGCATTTATATTAATGACTTATATTCTTCATATTCATTTGTCTACTTCCCGTGCTCAACCATGAGTTCCTTGAAGGCAGATACTATAGCTTATTAATCAGTGGTTCCCGAGCACTTGGCATCTATTTGGTACTCATGTATGTTTGTTGAATAAATGAATGAATCAGTGAGTGAGCCAGCGAATCAGTGTGACTTTCTTCCTCTTCCCTTACCTAAATGTACTCCGCCTCCCATGAAATCTTTATGTAAATAGCAGAAGTTTCAGCAGCAGTCAAATACATTGTCTTTCCAAATATCTTTCTACAGGTTTGCTCCTATACAATGATAACTTAACCTTTTCTGCTTCTTCATTTTTCTTTTCCTTCCAGCTCCTACTGGCCTTTAAAATACATATATAAGTTAATAGACCAAGGAAATCGTTAATAGGCAAATTAGTAAGAATGAGGTCAAGAAGAGAAAAACTCTTCTTGCTAATGCTAGCTACATCACTGCAAATCTTAAATACCACCACACTTGTAAAATCAGTAAAGCAGACAAAAATGCATTTTCCAAATGCATTTCATCATCCAAGGATAACCACAATTTTCCCCTTCATACAGTTTCTTCTGGCCTATGTGTGCACATTGATTTATTTTTACAAACTGTGGATCATACTATGCATAAAGTTCTATATCCTGCAATTTTATTTACCATTTTATCGTGACCATTTCCTCCTATCTTTCCAAACATGAATTTTAATGAATACATAATTTTCCTTTGTGGAGTTGATATAATCAACTCTTGATTTTCTAAGCTAATGGAGGCAAATTATATTGGAAATGAGATGGCTATCTAATACCTACTAGGATAACCAGAGTTTGTCAAATTCCTCCTGCAATACAGAGAAGTTAAAGGGAAAGAGAAATGTCGAGTCTAAACAGAGAGTTGTTGAGCTTTCTTCTTTTCACAGGAAAAAAAAAAATATTGGTTAGCATTTCTTTGATATTAAATAGTGAAGAAGATTTTAGCAAGTTCCCCAAAGGTCTTAAATTAAGGATTGATTGATTAATATTCTATATAACTTTCCCCATTTCATTTCATCAATATGGCACTTTAGGCCTTTTCTCTCTTGCATCATTATGCACTGACCTTTCCATTGTTAATGCTTCTATTCTATGCCTGAGTACAGAGAATTTTTTCCCTCTTTTCAGAGATTAGCTGCAAAGAAAATTTATGTGACATTCAAAAGAATTATTTCCAACCTACCCTTTCAAATGCCTTTCTGACATCTAATGATGTAATTGAGCTACGTTAATTTTAGGGAGCATCTATATTTGCATAATAAAAAATTTGATTTTAATGTACTTCAAAATATGCATTGCTTCAAAATTAATGCAGTATATTTTGCAAAAGATACAAGCCACATTTAGTTTTGTTACTCTATTACAGCATACTTTGCATTTTCATGGTTTAGTTATAAAATGAGTCAATTTCAATATTGTAAGGTTTATTCACTATCTCCTGTTACCAATATGCAAATTTTCTCACTAAGAACCATTTGTTGATGTCCAGGGCACCCCCCAATACCAGCACTATTTTTAATACAGATTATATACACAATAACATTGTCTAAGCTCAACCTTCTCTGCATCTGTTCTATGTAACTCTACCTCTTCAGGATGATAAACGGACGCACATAAAATAGTGCTTTTTGACTATGAACTTAGATAAAACTAGATTTAACAAATTCCATGTTTCTTTACTAATAGTACCTCTTGGTGCCATTAAAGGAATAGTAGAATAAGAATAAAGAAGAATAAAACAAGATTTACTCTAAATCTCAAAAAGGACACAATATTTCCTCTTCTCCAGCAAATTACCAGGGAACTCTTACCCTTGCATCAAAGGACTGATTATTCTGGAATATACTGATCTAAGTACATCTTCACTATTTCAAGGAATATTTCCATTTTTCCAGTTTTCTCTTTGAGTTTGGGGATTCCAACCAAAGTGGGAAGAATAGCGTGAGTTGTAGGAAAGAGAAATGGACTGAGGACCACTCAGAGGGATGTGTACCAGGAAGGAGCTCTTGGACAAGAGTGCACACAATGACCCTGTCTCCACACCTCTGTCCCACGGCTCATTCAGCAGGTTTCTGCCCAGGCCTAGTTTCAGACATTTTCCAGTTTAAAGCAGTTTAAGATTGGTTTTTCTCCTCTTTGAAGGGTTTACCTTCAAAATATATCCTGAATCTCATCATTTTTTGCTACCTTGATCACTGTAGTTCTAGGTCAAGCTACCACCATTCCTCGAAGCACAACAACAATAGTCTTGTCATCATCGGTTTCTGGATACCCACCCTTGCTCCCCAGCATCTCTTCTTGACACAGTAGTTAGAGTTAATCCTTTAAGATGTAAGTCATATTTATGACTCCGTGGTGAAACCAAAATAGCTTCGTCTTATAGCCAAAACATCTGCCATGGCTTCTAAATACATAGAGGACCCAGCCCTTGCCCTCTCCCACCCCTCTACCAACTGATCTCCACAAACGTGCCTTCCCAGGCTTGCCTCCTTACTTTTCTGCAAATACACCAAGCATGCTCCCATTTTTGTCTTTGTACTTACAGGCCTCCGCCTCTGACAGTCTCCCCCCAGGATATCTGCTTTGTTTGTTAACTCCCTTCTTTCAGAGAGTAAATGAATGAATGAAGAACTTTAAAAATTTATACAGTTACTATTTTCCACAAGGGAAGCTGACATATGTGATAGAGCAGACAGCACCAGTTTGCTTGGCCTGAATTCTGTAGGACTGTATACATTTAATTGTTTTAAAAAAGATGCTAATGTGAGTATGAAAAATATTTAGGGAAACACAACTAGAGAGGAAAAAAAATCCTGAATTTCCTATTCTATATATTCTATATAATCTATTTAGGATTATATGGATCACAATAGACTGAGAGACAAATGCAGATGTCCTTCTGTTTGTCTATTTCTAGAATCAGCTGTGGCAGAACTGGAAATGATTCGGGACCTCTTCTACAATAACTTCCCCATTTTCAAAGTAAAATGAGACAAATGATGAAATGATTGCCCCCCAATCCCATAGCTGCTTTCATGAGTAGGATATACATTCTCTACCTCTCAAGGCCCCGTGCTTCTACTACCCCAGACATTTTATACTTTGTGCTGTACAGTAAGTTATCCAGAGGCACATGCATTGGCCATGGGGCCATAATTATATCTTCAGGGTAGAAATGAAAGAAAAGAAAGCAAGCTAAAATTTGGCTGCATTTCTTGGTTTAGGGCTGAGAAGAAAAAATCTGCTAAGCTGGGTATTTTTCCTTCTTACAACTTAAGATACAACTTCCAAAATGGCTTCCAGCTTTGCCTCACTGTCTGCAAAAAAAAAAAAAAAATTAAGCTCAAGTAGAAATGCATATGAAACTGCTGAAGAGGCTTACGGTTGTACCCTTTCCCATATCAATATTCTTTATGAAAGTTAAACAGTTTTAGTAAAAAGTCTATACATCCCTCTGGCAGAGAATACCCAAACCTTGAAGCCACCTTTTATGAATTACTTCTGAACATAAAGCCGAATATTTTCACATGTGATATACTCCTTAAAGCAACAGACAGTTTTAAAGATCAAAAAGAAAAACATTTAGTTTCTGAGTAAATACATGATTGTTTCTGTGTTCCTCTTCCCTATTTCCATCAACTTTTGGGGATTTGATACTGTAGCTTTTAAGAAAACATTCTGACGCGTATTTATAAATGTTCCTGATTTTTTAAAGAACGCAGAGTGTATCCAATCATGAAGCATGTAAACTAACTGTGAGTTCCCTTTCCTCCCTCAGAGTGTTTTTACGTGCCACTGTCAAATACATGGGCCACCTCACACCCTCCCACTAATGCAGGACAGAACAGTATCAGAAATGTGGACTTGAATAACTATTGTCAGAGGCATTTATAAATAAAAACAAACTTGAGGGCATAATATATTCTTACAAAAGAAATGTTGGTGAATTCTAAAAAGAGCCTAAGAATAATTCCACTTCATTTGTGGGAGAATATTACTGGGCTTCTTTTCCATGGTGTCACTCGTTTTCCACACTCTCTCTTACCATCTACTCTGCAGGATTACAATAAGAAGGAATAAATTTTAAAGTAATTTCAGAAGAGGGGACATGCTGTATATACACCTCTCTGTACTGATCAACTTGCACATAAGCAGGCTAATTTCTATTTTCAGAGACCTTTATTAATATTGGTTTTTCTATAAAACTTTTATGAGCGTGGGCAGTCATTTGGCCTTATCAGCATTTCCATCCACACACCAAGTAAGCTAAAGTAGCCGTTTAGATGGAAAATCAGTTGCAGTTTGAATGAGGTATATGCCCATATCCCTCAGTGCCAGGTTGAGCTATTCCCTTCCTTACTATTTCTGTACTCCTTACACCTGCTGGCCATTTTGCAACTTCTTTTGCTCTCTTAAGCAGACCTGTTCTACTGCTATTCTTTTCCATCATGTTTGTAAAATCCATTTAGCTCCATGATAATACCATTGCTTTTTAAAATACTTATTTGTAATAAATGAAAATGGAGTAACTGCTTTGCACCCAATAAACACCCAAATTTATTACCAGGGGAGCCAAATAAATCAAGATGATTGTTTGCCTAGTTCTACCTAATTCTACCACACACACATGCGCACCCCCCCCACACACACATATAAATGTGTGTATGTATTATGACCTGGTCAAACCCATGGGAAGTTTCAAAGACAGTAGGGGTGATAACATCCTTCCTAGGAGCCAGAAACCTGGAAGGAGGCATGTACCACCCACTGGGAGTGATTATGTTTGTGATTAACTACAAATTCTATAGATTTCTGTATTCACAATCTCAGCTGGGAAGCTAGCACTAAAATGGGAGATTGAGACAGAGGCCAAATCCTTTAATTTTCTTTCCCAGTAATAATTTTGGCAAAAGATATAGTTTAGTATTAAAATTTAAAGAATAAAAGAAAGAGGATCAGCATCTGGGAAAGAGTCCTAGGAGGCAGAGTGAAACTTTTAGGGGTGTTCCACAAATTGCACACAAAATAAAAATTTGAGTATAAATGTGGTCTTGTAGCATCTGTTCCCATTTTCTCTCATCTCTCTTCTTTCCTTCTTCCCCATTTTCTTGGTCTGTTAATGAGGGTTTTCCACATCTCTTGAATAAGAAAAAATGTGCTTGTGTCTTATTTTTCATTTCCAATTTAACCAGAAAGGTCACAGAGACATTTTAAAATAGTACTTCTTGGTAATATTTTAAGGCTGTAAAAATCTCTTAATTCTCAGAGGTTCCACCAGAATCACCAACCTTTTTACTTGATGACTATCCCCAAGAAGAAATACCAAATACCATTTTCTTTTCCCCCCCCGCTTTGTATGCAAGGTGAAAAAGAGTATCAGAGAGAAGAAATGGGTTCTAAATGGTCTAGGTCAGCATTTCGGCCAAGACCATACACACTGACATGTGATATCACGTGATAATCTGTTTTTGTTATTAGATCAAATTCAGAAAAAGGTCACACAGTTCAAAATAGCCCTTAAAATTAAATCAGAAGGTTGTCCCATTTCAACCCTTTCTGAGAAGAATTATATTGTATCCCAGATGCACGTCGATCAGTCCTATCTGTTAAAGCTTCTTGCTTTTCCCTCCAGAGGTTCTTCCCTTCTGGGGAAATGGCCAAAGAGGCTAGGTGTTTCTCTTTCACCCTTGAAATCCATTCTTTGGCTTCTGATCTGTGGCAGGGCATACTTAATAGGGTAAGGTTAATTGGAGTGAGGTTTTGCAACATCTTCCCCAAAGATCTTTAAATCCTCAAACTATAATACAAATAGGTGATTAATTTCTGTTTTAGCGAGCTCACTATCTGGACGGCTTACAACTTTGGGCTCCACTGTGAGTTAGAAAAGAAAGTATCCAGGTGTCATCTTCGTTTTTGTTTGGTTTTGATTTTGCCTGTTTCCTCCATAAAAATTTGTAATTGCCTTCACTTCATGCTATCGTCCTCCACTCTGTCCCTTTCTGGTGACACAAAGGCTGAAAAGTCTTAACAGCATGACGTAAGCAGGACCACAGCTGTACCACTTCCGGCATCACTGGACTGACACTGGAGATGGCCATCATAACGCCAGTCAGCTGCATCCAGCCACTCCGGGGACAGAGGGAGTGGAGGCAAAGGAAAAGGGGGAAGACTGTCTGTTAAGTTCCTGCTGTGCTGGGCATTTTGAACCTTGTTTTGTACCCAGTATAGTATTGGGTAATTTTACAACAATGCTTTAAGTTGGATTCTCCTCATATTAAAGGTGATGGACTTGAAGATCAGATAGGTCTGTGTGATACCTGTAGCACGAAGCAATTATTTCAGGCTCAGAAAGAGGATTTTATGGACTGAATATTTGTGTCCCCCACTCTCCAAATTTATTTGTTGAAGACCTAACCCCCAGTGTAATGGTACTTTGAGATAGTGAGTAGGGAAAGGGTTAAGGTATAGGCAAGGAGAGATAGGAGGCCCCTGACTAGGCTCTGGAACTATTCCTGGCAGGCAGAGATGCTGAGACAGAGCAGAACAAGAGATAAAGGAACAAACCAGAGTACTTTGCCCTGGGTATTTTTTTTTTTTTAATGGCAATTACATCGTCACCACAGAAAATGATCAGACCTCAAAGAAGAAGTAAACCATGAAGGATGTTATCAATAGTCCTTGCTCAGACCAAGATGGCAGGAGAATTTCAAGGCCACCAGCTTCCTAGTCAGTTCTCAATAAAAGACTGCCAATGAAAGCCCACAGTGGCAACCCATTCGGGACCCTTCTCACTCTAGAGAGCTTTTTTCTTCTTTCTGTTTTCACCTTCACTTAATAAACTATCATCTCACCTCTCTGTGTCTGCGAGATTCATTCTTTGACTCTTCAAGACAAGAACCCTGTAACAATGGGGGCTTTGGGGGGCAATTAGGGTTAGATGAAACCATTGGGCTGGGGCCCTCATGATGGGATAGTGCCCTTATAGAAGAGATACCAAAAGTTTGTGCTCTCTCCACTCTCTCTCTCTCTCTCACTCCTCCCACTCCTTGCCTCCCATGTTCCCACAAAGAGATCATGTGAGCACATAGTGAGAAGGCACCATATGCAGCTCAAAGGGAGAGATCTCATCAGAAGCCAACCATGTTGGTACCTTGATCTCAGACTTCCAGCCTCCAGATTTGTGAGAAAATCATTTTCTGTTATTTAGCCATCCAGCCTACAGTATTTTGTTATGGCAGTCTGAGCAGCCTGAAACAGAAGATTTCCTTGGCATTTTATTTAGAAAGAGTTGGAAATAATCTCTGAGACTGGAATTTCTATTCCCAAAAATATGGAAGATGGTAGAGAGTAGCTAGAAAATGTGGAAGAAAAACATTTTTATATATAAAGTGTTTTGAAATGCATTAATCTGATGCCAGAAAGTTAAGAGAAATGCTTAGATACCAGAAATCTGAGAGGGAGAATCCACAGAGGAGTGAAAACACGGAAGCAGGCTTTTGCCCTCAGGCATCTGCCGATTCTTGATAGCCTAGAGAATTTTAACTGACTAAAAAAAGTGAGGTGTAGACCAGGGTCCATCCAGAAGGAAGATCAGATCAGAGACTCAAAACTAAAGCCAAGGCCATGGAAAGGAAATAGCTACAGAAGGTAAACTTAATACACACACATACACATGCCTATACACACACACAAATGGAAACTATGGGGATAAATACATGTCTTTAAATGGGAAAAATGGGGGGGGGAAGCAAAATGTGTCTCCCCTGAGATTTCCTAACCACTGTTGTGCAGGTGGAGGCTGGATACTACATGACCTATGTATTCTTCACTTCCCCCTCAGCAAAACATACACTAGAAATTGGCCTTATAAGGAGTCTGACTCAAGCTTTAGTCAACTTGTTTAGTTACCATGGTTCAGCATATCAGCCCTTGGCAAGCTGACATAAGGGCAAAGAAACATGCTGGGCACCTGAGAGAACAAGAGGGAAGAAAAGGTGGATGGAAGTAAGAATTAATGGTCTCAATCATGTGCCAGATGCTCTGTGCTCACTATTCTATTTGACTCTCACAGCCTGTGAGGTAAGCATTGCTCTTTCCATTTAAAGATTAGGTCATGGACATTCAGTGAGGAATGATAACTTGTTAAGGTACACACAGCAAGGGCATGGTGGTGCTATGGTAGTAACCCAGTTCTCTGGTCACCAAAGTCCTTTGTTTATTTACAGTAAAAGCCATGTCCCATGACAACGTCTATAACTTACAAACTGAAGTTTGATGAACGAAGAATGTAGACTTCACATGGATGTCATTAAGATCTAAGTAGGCTTACGTTTGTTTGTTCTACTGCCATACTGTCCTCAGGCAATGCTAGAAGACTCTTTTAAAGTTCCAGGTCCTCAGGAGGTTATTTTAGTGGTCCTGGAAATTGTAAAACAAATTGTTGTGAACAGGCTTTTTAAATTGTTTCTTGGCAGGAATGGAATAATCAAGTGCAATGATTTTAATTGATTACAGAAGAATGTTCCTTTGAGCTGATGCAGCAAGACTTTCTGGTCTGTTTGTGGCTTAAAATGTGAATTGATGCAATGACTACCCATGTTAGATTTTGCTATTGGAAAAGTCTTCAGTGGGAAAAATTAGAAATGCTTAAAGTCACGTGACTTGTTTCTTAAAGGATACCTTCCAAGCATCCTTTAAGAAACAAAAGTGATTTATTCTCTGTAGCCTCCCTGCTTAAATCTTACTCTGATTATTCTTTTTTCTCAATCTCAGAATTTAGGTCTCTGAGTAGAGACATGATGAAGACCATACAGGTGTAGGATTTTCAGCTCTGCCACTAACGAGCTGCGTGAGCCAAATTGTCAAACCCTCTGGCTTCCGTGCTTTCCTTTCCGAAATGAAGCAAACAATGATGGCTACTACTCCATGCCTATAATGTGATCATGGTTAAAAAAGATAATATCTTAATATGTTACCTGAAACAAGACAGGTGGTCAATGAATGCTAGCTGATAGTAGTAGTAGTAAAAGTACTAGTAGAAAAAAATAACTTTCACCATCTCCGGATATTAGAATAACATCTTATATTACTGAAAGTTTGTGGGTGTAATCCTTGGACTGGCGGTTGATAATTCTTTGAGATTTCTAGAGAATTAGAGAAATTTAAAAAAATGGAAGATAATGAAAAAGAAGGACACAGAAAACTATATTCTAGCAAGCTGGATGTGTATATGTAGAAAATATCTATAGCAATGACTAGGTCTTATAGGCCATTTGTCTGTTCCATGATCCAGTCCAGTCCAGCCTGGCCGCCTATGTTAGTTTGCTGTATGTGACTGTATAATGTACCACAAACTGCATGGCTTGAACAACAGAAATTTCTTGCCTCACAGTCCTAAAGGCTTCAAGTGCAAAATCAAGGGGTGTTGGAAGGGTTGGTTCCTTCTGAGCACTGTGAGGGAAGGATCTGTTCTAGGCCTCTCTCTTTGGCTTGTAGACATTTACCTTCATGTTCACATAGTGTTCCCTCTGTGTCTTCACATTGTCTGCCCCTGGGCATGTCTCTGTGCCCAGATTTTCCTTTTTTATAAGGACACTGCCATATGGGAGTATGGCCAACCCTGGCGACCTTATTTTAGCTTGATTACTTCTGTAAAGACTCTTATCTGCAGATAAGGTCATGTTCAGAAGTCCTGGAGGTTAGGACTTTAACATAGTGATTTGAGGTGGACACAGTTCAACTCATAACCCTGCCCTTGGCTCTCCATGTCCTTCTCACATCAAACTATAATCACCCCACCCCAGCATCCCTTAAAATCTTAACCTGTTCCAACATCAACTCTAAGTCCAAAGGTCACTTGCTATCATCTAAATTAGGTAAGGTTAAGAGTTAAGGTACTCATTCAGGGGCAAAATTCCTCTCCAGCTGTGAATCTGTGAGGCAGTTACCAAGTTATATGGCCAGGGGTCAGAGAGTATATGTACAGAGATTCATAGGTGCCAATATTGGCTAATAAAGAAGTCATGTGTTCTGATTTCTAGCTTCAGTTTGGGGGAATAGCATGAATATCTTATTTTTTGTCCCTCAAGATATTTATTAGAAAAACTGAAGATAGGAGAAAAATGAGAGATACAGGAGACTATATACACACTGAAAAGCCTGATGTATAGATCTAGAAAAATCTTCCTGCTGTGGAATGTGGAATCTTAAAAAGAAGTGACTTTTCAATCAAAGGCTGGGTGACAAAATTATGCAGGGTTGCAGATGCAGGGTATATTTTTGCCTTGAATAGAGGTAGTGATCATGTAATTGTAAAGTACCTAAAACCTCAAAACCTAACTCACAGTCCTTCTTTCTAAACAACACAATTTCTGATAAAAAGCACCAAAACTACCTAATATACAATTTTGCCCACATAATCACCCTGAAAGCATTTATGTAATCAAAAGCAACCTCTGGGAATGGAAACTGGAATCTGGAAGTGAAACTCAAGAAAGATTTCATCATTGCACAAACAATTTCAAATTAAGCACTAATCAGAGGGGAAAATTAGGTTTATTCACAGGGGCCACTCAAAATAACCCTCTTAATAATGTAGAAATTGGCTGTAGCTAAAGTCCCACAAGTCTAGACACAAATACATTTAAAATACAGCAAAGCCAGTCAATATAAAATGTAGCAAATACAAGAAGTCAATGTAAAATAGATTTCCCAGATATGAGAAACATGGTTCCAGGATTGTAAGCAAACTGCTCAAGAAAAAAAATCTGTGATTTAGCAGAATTTTAGGCTTACAAGAAATGTCTTTACTTTTATTAGTGTCTTGGTCTTAAAATGTCATTTCCTATTTCCCTTTTGCTAATCAAGACAGATACCTACCAAAACCAAAAGGGTCACTAGGCACTGAGGTCATGTTTGTCAAGCTAAAAACAAAATAGTAATCTGAAATAAAGGGAAAAGGAGAATAAAAAGAGGGACAGAAGATAGTAGCCAGTCGACGTTGGGTGCCATTTTAAACCCACTTGGAGTGGAATTCAGCGAGACTCTAAGAGTGTACATAGAATTAACTGACTCCCCCCATGCCCCAGCCTTCCTAGTTGCCCCTAAGCCTGTGCCCCATGCATCTGTGGCTGATTCAAGCACAGGTTTTCTGGTAAGAGGGCCTGGCTTCCTCGGAGGGGATGACCAGAGGCAGAGTTGGAACTACGATTGCTGTGAGTAACAGTCCCATCCTTAACATGTGTCCTTTAATTGTTCTCATCCTTCCTCGTCCCCACTACGTCTTTTGTCTTTTCTTTTTTTCAACGCCTTCACCCTCTCTTATGCCTCTCTGGCTCAAGACCCTCGTACGAACATTGTTTCTTCCTGCAGATGGCCAAAGAGTTTGCTGACCTCTGCCTTCCTTCGTGTAATTTTCAAACACACTTGCTCCCACACCTTGCAAATGAGCCCCATCTGAACCTGCAATCACACCGGGCTGCCTCACATTCCTAGCTGGAGAATATCTGGTCTCCAGGCAATCAGGGAGGAGCATTCTGTCTTCAAAAAAGATACTAAGTGAGGGGGGACGCAGCACTTCCTTTCTGCGCTTGTGCTTGGGGCGGTGGCAGCAGGCGTGTCCTCAACGTGGGCGAGTTTGTGGATCTGTCTGTGTCACAGAAACACCAGCAACCACATCATCTGTGCCAAGGACCACTCATCCATCCAGCTGAATATGGCCGAGGTTGACAAGGTTCAACGGCCAGTTTAAAACCTACACTGTGGGGCCATTCGCAGGATGGTGAGTCCAATGACTCCATCCTCTGACTGACCAAGACCTACCATATCGTTTCAAAGAATTTCTGACTGAAGAGGATCACAGATGTGGGATATTTGTCACAAATAGTGAACCCCCCCCCCCAAAAATAAGATACTAAGTGCTCTCTTCCCCTGAAAGCCCTCTAAAGTTGAGGGGAAGAGTTTATAAGAGATTCGAACCAAATTTTACAAGCTGGACCAACTTTCCCAGTGATGAGTGATTTTACAAAAAGAGAGTAGCCAAAGAGGTTTTCAACTCTTGTCATCAACACATGAATGATACAGATAATGTCAGAGATAACAGTTGGTCTAAAGCTGCACTAACCAATTTGGATGATCATTAGCCACAAATGACTATTCAAACTTAAAGTAGTTTAAATTAATTAAAGTTTCATTCCTCAATCACAACAGCTACATTTCAAGTTCTCAGTAACCACAGGTAGCTGGTGGCTACTGCACTAGATCATGTAAATATGGAACATTTCCAGCACCACAGAAATCTCTATTAGACAGCACTGGAAATACCTGCATTGGCAGAGAAAGCAAGACAGAGAAAAAGACAAAGAGGGGGAAAAGAGAGAAAAGAAACAAGGAGACAAAGAAATACAAAGAGGAAAGAAAAAAATTAATTAAAAGAGAGCAAAACTGCAGGTCTGAAATTGAGACATTTTCCTACAGGGTCCCTGCAGAGTGTCATGTGAGTAGTATGTTAAGAGGAGCATACTTTCCTCAGCACTTGATTTTAAGAGGTTGCCTTGTGTCTAAGCAAAATGAGTATAGAGATTCACCCATATGAGAGGTTGAAGTTCTTGAAACCAATTAGTTGCATTGACCTGAATCTACACATTTAGATTTTTTTTTTTTTTTTCCAGCCTGCCAGGGAGCATCCTGCATCACTCCATCTGCTCCTCCCTCTAAATCTGGGACTGACTACGGCAATGAGACTGGAACAGCACATGTATTAGAAGTGAAGAGCATCACTGGGAATTTAGAGACTGTGTCTAGTTTGGAAGAACCCAAGGGAACTTCAAGAAAAGTAATCAGAGTGAGTAGGAAAGGATACATAATGCGAAGTGTTCCCTCCAGGAACTTTACTTCAACAAGAACAAGAGCATTTCCCTGAAGGACATGAGTAATGTCAAATGTAACTGTTCACCATGCTTCTCCAAGGCACCAAATGGGCTTTTAAGCTACACATTCCTGCGGGTTTAACAATAGATTCAAAATAGGAACTGTAAATTTGTTCTCTGCCTTTCTAAATTTGCAACCAGCAGCAGACAGTATTGGGGTTGTTGTGTGGTCTGACTGGGATATCTGTTTATAATTCAGTAAGAGGGCTAGAAAAAAATGGATTGGGGCCACCTCAGAGGTTTCAGTGTTTTTTAGCCTCTGTTTTATGTGGTAAAACCACAAGACTGACCAAGAGCAAAAGCTTTGGCAGCCTCTGAAAGTATTTGCAAAAGACATTTGCAGAATGTAGGCTTACTTTATGAATAAACAACAACAATAAAGATATAATTTTTACTTATAATCCCTTAGAAATAATGAGCCTACATCTTAGCCATTTCCTTGGAGGGGAGAACAGGTCAAAATACGAACACTCTATGAGGATAGAGAAAAACACCGCTATCATCCCCAGACACTGCTGTAAGGAGACTAATGTGAAAACTCGTCCATCCTTGACCTCTGTACTGACACTTCCAAAACACCGTTTTTGCATCAATCTGTCCCTTCCCCCTGGCTTTCTAAGGAGGAGTCCTATGACTCCCAATTGTCAGCAGAAACATCTTGCTACAGACATTCCTAGTATTTCTAATCAAAAGGATTTGTCCTCTTCACCACTATTTCCCAATCCTAATCGCTTAATGCCTTAAAAGAAGATTGCCCCAATGCTGACCGTCCAGGCCAGGATAGTGAGATTCGTTAGAGTAGGGACTTGGCAGCCACACTTTCTGGGTGAGAATTCTTTGCTCTGCCTTTTCATGCGTGTGACCTTGAATAAATGACTTAATCTCTCTGAACTTCAGTTTCCTTCTCCCATCAGTAAATATACACATAGAGATAGACAGGTAGATAATTGGGGATTGTAATCAGAGTCTGGCATTTATCCTTCTCATCACCTACATGAAAGGCACTGAAGATACGGAGATCGCTAAGACATAATCCATGTACTTAGGCAACTCAAAAGTTCAGTGGAAGCCGGGCACTTACAACACCTTGTAATGGCTGTGATAGAGTCAGATACTAATTACTTTAGGAAGACAGAGGAAAAATTAATTAGTTCCCCCTGAGGGTTTAGGGAGAGATTCATGGAGAACCTGTGCTGCCCTGAAATTTTAATACATATCCAGAAGCCACTGAGAGTGAAGTCAAGGGCAACGTGAGTGAGGACCAGTTCCTACAAGCCTGTGGACAACCCCTCTCCTGGTATCACCTCCCTCCCCTCTGGACAAGGTTATCTATACACACATATGTTCCCCAGCTGTGCCAACCCTTTGCCTTGCTGTTGCCATCATTACTTGAAGAGTTACAGCTCCTCTCCAGGACTATTGCTTTCAAAGCAGCCTTCGTTCCTCTGTTGAGCAGTGAGCAGTTAATCAGTAGAGCCACAAGGAGCCAACCACCACTGAGGTATAGACACACATATGCATAAATGTATATATGCATGTGTGTATGCATACATATATGTATATTAAGTAAATAATGTACATACATATATTAAGTAATTATACATGTGTACATATTAAGCACCTGAGTTCATAGCTCTTTGTTAGGGCTCCAAAAATAAAAGTATGTCTGAGGTCCTTGCCCATAAAGAGTTTTAAATATAGTAAAAGATATGTCCATGCCATACCATAGGCACTGCTTGCACAGAGGGGAAAAGAGTAAGTATTTGTAATACTGTCTTTAGCTCACACTACTACCAAGAAAGCTGGGAAACACACTGTAAGCTACCCCAGTATTCTCTACTTGCAAGCACTGTTTCCACCAAGTAGCAAATAAAAAGGCAAACAGAAAAAGGAACAACTATTAGATATTGTGTGTTCATTATGTATATCCTATGACCATCTGGAAGCCACATTCTCTCAGCAATATCTCACCAAAGATCACCCTGTCCCCCCCAGCTACATCCTGTTCTAAGAGAGAATAGTTTCCCCCTTAGGGGCCATGAGCATAGAAAAGGAGTACTAGTTTGGGGATCAGAACATCCACATTCTAAACCAGACACAGCTACAAAACTAGTTAAGTGCCTTTGACCATTTCATATCTTTTTATTTCCCCATCTAAAAATGAAGAAATTGGCCTAAATGATCAGTGGAATGACTTCCAATTCTGACATTATCCTAAAGACAGAGGCAACCATTCCTGAGAGTGGCACCCAAATTGCAGCTTCTTTGTTTCTTTTCTACTTTTTGCTCCTCTCTTTCCCCAGCCAAAGTACCCTCATTTTATTGCATAGCCCAAGAATTCAAACCACAGATCCCCTTGGGAATGCAGGGAGTCATCTTGGATTTCTAAATGTTGGCCAGTTCAAAATCTCTTCATGTGTTTATTTTCAAATGTATTTTGCCTGTGAGAAGGACATGAATTTGAGGGGGTCCAGAGGACAAAGTGTTATAGACTGAATGATGTCCCTCCCAAATTCATATGTCGAAGTCCCAGATCCCAGTACTTCAGAAAGTAACCATATTTGGAGATAAGATCTTTAAAGGAGTAATGAAGTCAAAATGAGGGCCACTAACCCAATATGACTGGTTGTCCTGATGACAAGAGGGAGAGACACCATAAAATGCCCAAGCAGAGAAAAGGCCATGTGTGGAAGCAATGAGAAAGTGGCCATCTGCCAGCCAAAGAGAGGGGCCTCTGGAGAAACCAAACCTGCAGACACCTTGATCTTGGACTTCCAGCCTGCAGAACCGTAAGAGAATTGCTATCATTGAAGCTACCCAGTCTGTGGTATTTTGTAATGCCAGCATTAGCAAACTGAAATAGTAGGAACTCAAAGAATAAAAATGAATGAATATCTTCTGAATCACAGATTCTTGAAACATCATGTTTCTGTCTATCTATAAATTTCACAAATTACCGAGAAGCCCAAGAGGTGGGAATCCCCAAATAAATGATTTTGGAAGAATAGAGTGGTCCATCCACCTACCATTTGTATTTGAAATTATTTTCTTGCCTTTGTAGAAGCAGATACCGCATCATAAATTCTAACAATCACTTCCGGGGGGCCAAAATATCCGAATAAGCAGGACTACATAGACATCTCCCAAAGGTACAAATTTTTCTAGATGTATGAACTGGTGACTCTGTAAGCTACTCTGAACCAAAGAAAAATACTATATCAGAAGATGATCTGATTCAGTGTGCTCTGAAATCTCCCAAGAAAAGCTTCCTTCACAAGTAGAGCTTTTTTTTTTTTTTTTTTTCCGTTCTGGCAAACTTTGTCTTACCAAGTTTTATTCAGACCATCTGAGTTAAAGCACAGTTGTGACTTGATTGATACTTACTTCCATGTGGAAAACACTGCAAAGTTTCTTTTGCATTGATTAGTGTCTTCCAGCTGCCTAAAACCCCACAATGAATTCACAGTGCATTAGGGATCACATCAGGGGGTTATTTATGGGTGAGGAGCATGCTTCTCTCCACCTCTATTGTGCTATCTATTTGCCAAAAGGATCAGAGACATATTACAGAAAACTTCTTGGGCATTATTCCCATGCAGAGTGAATGGCAGTTTCTGATTAGTCTTAAATTAGCTTATTTGCAATTTATTTTTTACATAGGAAATACTCATTTGCTTTCTCATAACTAAGAGTCTATACTTATCCATCACCATGTCTTGCCATAAATCTGAACAGAACTGTCTGTGGGCCTGAGCTACAGTTTCGTCACCAGCATTAACAGGGTCACCCAATATGCTTATTGCTGAGGTGTGAACTCAATCAGACTCTTATCTGGTTCCACCACTAAAATAAATAAATAAGCAAATTGCTAAAAATAAATGGAGCCATATCTTATTCAAAATGTTATCTGCATCTGCTGAGAAAGAATCCAAGGGAATCAGCTCTTACAGAGTTCTTCTGCGGTGTTAAAAATTGTAGGGCACGACACCTGAGGACACAGAGCAAGACAGAACCAAGACTTCCAGTATCGGATTAGAATTTCTACAACATGAAGTAAATGGTGACCTTCTGATTCTTAGCTAGGCAACAGGCTTAGGTTTTATCAGGGGCATGGTGACTTTTAATAAACGGAAATGGATGGGCAAAATCAGAAGACAGAGAAAAACATGAAGCTGAGTTAATCTCTTTTCTGAAAGAAGTTATTCTATTTCCCCCAATCCAAGAAATGCAGTTTGGTCGAGGAGTGCTACTGAGTAATCAATAATCAAAGGCAGAAATACTTTCAATGCCCCAAACTTCTGAAATAAGCGCAAGAGAAGAGGATGGATAGGAGAAAATAAATGGAGAAATAGAGGGGCCAATTCTATTTTTAAATGGTTCTTAAATGCAGCCTTACCTAATGGGGCCTGACTACCACACCAGAAGAAAAATGAACAGAATAAAGGTAACAATAGCAACAAAACATACAAAAAAAAATTGCTTTTGATTACATTTTCTAAAACACACAGTTTTTCCAGCTACCGTCTCTTTGAAAATAGCTATGGTAGAGTGTGTTTGAGTGTACCTGTGCAATCCAGGGCTTGCATTTTAGTTATTCTGTGTCTTTTATTTTGTTGGACTTGAGGCTGCACAGATATCCCTCTAGGTTAATATCTCATTGTCAGGGATGGTGCCCCATAGGGAAGTTCGGTCGCCTCCTTCAAAAGTTCTTTCAGATCCTACCCCTCACTGTCAAAACTTCTGGCATTTTCTATTGGTTTTTCATTCCCTTTTATGTATCTTCTTTTTATTATGTATTTTTTTCCTTCCTCTCTCTGTTTTCCCTCTATCTCCTCCTGCTGTTCTTATTATCTCTAGTCCCACAGGTTCTCAGCTGTGGGTTTTCTTTGTTTTCTGTGTTTGACTGGTAGCTTCTTTGACTCCATCTCAGTAACTCTAGGGTTCTCTTTCAGCATTTGCTTTCCCTCTAATCAATGCCTTTCTTGTTTAAAACTACCGTGGTCTTTGGTTTGTTCCGCGGGCTATTTGCCTTATTGTGACAAGAAGGATGAATTGTCTTCTGCTTCTCCAGCAGACCTAAAGTGCTACCATCCATCAACCTGGAGATGATTTCATATACTGAGGAAGTCAGGGGCCAGAATGATACTAAATAAACAGTACTTGACTGAAAATTATTCTCTGTGGAGCCCCGATCCCTGGCTAGCAGTATCTGCCAGCAGAGAAATCAGGTATTGATCAACTTCATTGTCATTAATTTAAATGCTCAAGTAGTCATGGAGAATGTGGATCTGCCAATGTGTTTCAAAGTATCAACAGGAAAAAAAATACATGTATTTACTTTTTTCTAAACTAATTGAATTATAATTCGCGTGTATGTGTGTAATTGGTGGGAATGAGAATTCTCTACACAGACACACATGACGTGAACTAACTTATTCTCAAAGCTATACAATACTGTTATGACCCTTGAACATCCAAATTGCTAACATGCGATATTTTATTCATTTGGTCAATTCCCAAGTAAATACTCATCTAGGTTGTTAAAAATAATTCAGCTGAATAAATTTGAAGATCTAATTGGCTTTATTCAATGATTTGTGAATTGGGCAGCATCCCAGCCAGCAAGTAAAAAGTCGCTCCAAGGAGCTATGCAAAGTAGAAGATTCTTATAGGCAGAAACAGAGCAGGACGAAGAAATTATTAGCAAAAGAAAGGATTGTTTCAGTCAAGGTCACCTTCTTTTAGGGGAAGGGTGAGAGGGTCTACCATGCAGATTACCTCACTAGTGTTAATCAGGAAATTCCAGATCCATTGGTTTAAAATTCCACTCCTGGAATTAGGTTAGGTGTTCAGGCCTGGTTTATTGTCATGGGGCTTAGCATAAGTGACTACACTTTGGGCCTGTTGTTTCCTTTTTGAACAATGTTAATAAACTTCTGTTTGGTTTTCTTCTATTAATCTGTTTTTTGTTACAGGGGTTTCAGCCAAGAACTGAGAAGGGTAGAGGGAAACTTATTTTTTCTCTCCTGTAGTTGCCATCCACTATTGACATCTAAGGATAATAAACTCTTGTCCTTCTTGGCTTGGTCAGGGCCTAATGACCCTGCCATGCTGATTTAGCCTTTCCTATTGTCTTGTGGCCTTCACAAATCCCTCCGAGTCTCCTTTGTGTCATCTATCTGGCACAAGGCCTAGCCTGTCTACCTCACAGACTCTGCCACGGAATCACCTCACTTTTCTACACACACTCATCATGTTGGCTCAGAACAAGTCTCCTGGCTCTTATCTTAAAGTCCATAGCACCTAGAAGCTACGTTTGACACAAGTATGTAAAACAGACTGTTTTCCATCTTACCTCTGGATTCCTCTCTCCTTACTACACTTGGATGTGTGGGGTTGTCATACACAGCAGTCAGATGCCCAAGTCCCAAACAAGGTGCAGAGCAAGAGGCTCTCTTTCCTCTTTCCAGACCTAGAAAGGGAAAAATCATAATATACATATGACCATGCCCCTTCTTCCTTCTATATCTATATCTATATCTAGTCCCCTAATCTTTGGACTAGAAAAGGTGGTCTGCCTTTCTTTTCCCTTTTGCTGTATGGTGGGGATATTCCCTTGATCTCTTACTACTTACTGAGATGGCATCTGCTTCTCCCTCACCCCTGAGACTATAATGGTAGCCAGGGAGTGTGGAGAGAATCTGGCTTACCAAATAACAACAAACAACCAGGCATTTCAAATATACCCAAGATAAAGACTGTGCATTTTTAAAAGCAAATTTCATTAATTCACACCATCCAAGTTCAAAGAAAATTAGTCCATGATTTGAGATTTTCAGATGAACTTCAAGTTCAGGAGAGGATGAACTCGCTTTATACTGAGGAGATATAATAAAAGATCTAGAAGACAGTGTGTGAGGTCTTAGAGCAAGTATTGGTAGAGCTCTTAACAGGGCCTCGGCCGGGTGGGTATAATCGGGGTGCTGCCTCTACAGTCACACAAAGCCCAGCACTCAGAAAAGTTTTGGTTTGATACTCTGTGGTAGCTGTCCTGAAGTTCTTAATAATTTTCTTCTTTTTTAACAAGATGTCCTGCATTTTCATTTTGCACTGACCTTCTGAGCACTAGCCATATATTCTTGGAGTTTGGAGTACTTGAATATAGAGAATAGTGCTCAAAGGCTGGAGATTCACTCATATATTCCAAGGAACAGGACGTGGGGAAGCCCTGAAGTTCTGTGCCCCCCAAAAAGAATGGAGGGAGATGCCTACTCCAGTGACCTCTTGGCTCTCAGAATTTATAGAAGAGGTCAGTAAAGAAAAAAAAGTCACATGTCTGACTTACTGGAGTTTTCTCGTAAGATGTACACAGAATAGAGAGCCTGGATGGCTTAGTCAGGTAGGCTTCTGACTCTTGATTGACTCAGGTCATGATTTCGGGGTCCTGGGATTGAGGGCTCTATGCTCAGTGGGGAGTCTACTTCTCTCCCTCTCTCCCTCTCCCTCTGCTCTTCTCCCGGCTCATGTTCTCTCCCTCTCTCTCTCTCTCTCTGTCTAAAATAAATAAATAAATCTTAAAAAGTAAAAAGAAGATGTATACACAATGATAGGAATAGATCATGATTCACCTCTTGAGAGGTAATAGTCATGAAATGAAACCAGACCAAGACTGAGATGGCTTGCCACCACCAATGAGCTGTTAGGCAGGCAAGTAGACTATCTCCTCCCAGCTGCCCTTTCTTCTGAGGGGATGGGATCAAGTAAGACTACTTGAGGGTTTTAGAGTCAGATAGCAAAAAAAGGGGAAATTTAGAAAGAGATAGTGGCATGGACTGTTATCACTGACTGGTAAGTGATTATAATTTAATTTGAATGAATACTTAGTGAGAAAAACTGAAATATTCAGAACTAAGTTGTATTACGGAAATAACTGACCATATTAAAAAAAAGAAAGAATAGGCCCCAAATGCAGTCACTTTTGCTAAGCCCCACAACAGCAAACCAGGACTTAATACCTAATCTAATAATAGTTTCAGGCTTTTCCAGGAGTGGAAGTTTTAATCAATCAACCTGTAATTTCTTGATCAACATTAGTGAGATAATCTGCATGATAGAATACTGCCCCTTCCCTCAAAAGAAGGTGATTTTGCCTGAAAGAATCCTTTCTTTTCCTTTGGTAATAACTTTCTTCTCTCACCGTATTTTTGCCTATAAAAGTCTTCCATTTTGTACAGCTCCTCTCCTTTCTGCTTGCTAGATGGGATGCTGCCTGATTCATGAACCATGGAATAAAAAGCTAATTAGATTTTCAAAATTACTCCGTTGGATTTTGTTTTTTAACAACCTATATATCTCATACATATGAGAGAAACCCAGGAAAAAACAAGTAACTCCCTGAGGTGGCCTCAACCACTAGTTTAAATACCACCTTCAGCTAAAGCAGAAAACTAAAACAAAAAAAGTTGTAGGGAAGCCAGTTGTGGGGAAGTGCCCAGGAAAAGTACTATAACCAAGAGTAAGGTTTGTTGGGCGCCTGGGTGGCTCAGTCTGTTAAGCAGCTGCCTTCGGCTCAGGTCATGATCCCAGAGTCCTGGGATCTAGTCCCGCATCGGGCTCCCTGCTCTGCGGGGAGCCTGCTTCTCCCTCTCCATCTGCCTGCTTCTTTGCCTACTTGTGCTCTCTCTCTATCTCTCTGTCAAGTGGATGGATAAAATCTTTAAAAAAAAAAAAGAGTAAGGTTTGTCATGCATATTTAAGTCTGTGCTTTCTCCATTGATAAGATTCTCTCATGATTTAGAGTCATCCTCTCCTTCCTGGTACTGAAAGGGACACACCCTAATACATGGAGCTTTCCTTATAAATGTAAATATCCCTTACAAGGGGGTAAGTTCTATTCTCAGAACTTCTCCAGTGTCTGCAATTTCTCAGAATAACCAGCTCAAAATAATCTCTCTGCCAAAAAGTCGTATTTTGGGGTGGCATATTCTGCTATCCTTCACAGCAGTGCCTGTATACTGGATAAGGTTGCTCCTCTCAGTGGGCACAGCCAATACTGTATCCCAGGACTGTATCCCAGGACCAGTACAAGGTCAGAGGATCAACTTCTGCTACTTCTACAAAGTCATATAGTCCTCTTCCTCATGAACTCAGATGCTGTTTTTGCAAACAGAAGGAAGTCGATATTTGAGACCCTCACCGTGCATTTTGCCTAAAGAAACTGAGTTATCCAAAGGACATATGCTGGAGTAGCCCTGATAGGCAGTTAGACGTTAAATAAGTTAAATACCGAAATGAACAGACACTTGTTTAGGAGATGCTGCTAATTAGCTTCAGTGACAAAGTACATTTTGAGCAAAGAACTAAGCAAGTTGAGGGACTGACATGAGAATATATATGGGAGGGGTATTCCAAGGACAGAAAAGAGCAAATACAAAGGCCCTGGGGTGGGGGAAGTGACTGCCATGGTCAAGAAATAGCAAGGAGGTCAGGGTGAGCGAAGTGGACTAAGGGAAGGGGGTAAATAGTAAGAGATAAGGTCATAGAAAAAATGGGGGAATCAGATGTTGAAAAGTCTCTGGGGCCATTATAAGGCCATTGGCTTTTATTCTGAGTGCAAGCAAAGAATATTAGATGGTTGGCCCATAGGAGTGATATGATCTGACTTCTATTCTAATAGGATCACTTTAGACTATAGGAGTTAAGAGAAGACACAAAGAGATTTCTTAAGAAGATACTGTGACAATCCAAATGTGAGATGGTAGTGGCTCGAACCAGGATAGTTATGATGGAAGAGTGACTTTAATTTGGGGAATTTTGAGCTGAGCTACTGATAATGCATTCATGTAGTGACACAAATCTGGTGAAATCTGTATCAAGGAACCAGATCTGGAAACCTTCAGTTTCTAGATGGTATTTGAAGCTATACAACTGGATGAGATCATCAAGGGACGGGATGTAGAGGGAAAATAAGATTAATCAAAATATTAAGCCCTGAAGCAATTCCCTATTTAGAGTTCAGGGAGATGAAGAGGAACACAGGAAAGTGGAAAGAAAGCCCGGTAAGTTTTAGGGTCTTGGAAACCAAGTAAGGAAACACTTTCAAGGAGGAGAAAGATAATCTGATGTCATATGATACAGACAGGTCTAATGAAGACCAGGAATTGACTGGATTAGACTAGATAGAAGCTGTTCATAAGTTTACCAAGATCAATTTTGAAACAGTGATGGGTCCCTGATTGGAAGGAACTCAGGAGGAAATGGAGGAGAAGAATCGGAAATGGCAAGTATATATCACTCAAAGTTTTTTGTTTGTTTGCTGGTGGAGAAATATAGTAATTGCTAGTTAGATATGTGGAGTCAAGAAGTTGTTTTATCTTCAGGATCAGAAAAATGATGGCATATTGTATGTTGATGAGAATGATCTAGTAGAGAGGGAAGATTTTATGATGCAGAAGAGAGGGGGAAGGATTGCTGGACAGCCTAAGAGGACATGGCATATATTATACAAGCAGAGGAGTTAGCCATACAAAGATGCCCAGTTTGTCTGTGTAACAGAGAGAAGGCAAGTCCTGACTTGCTCGTGATTTCCATTATCTCATGAGGTATAACACGGATTGTAAATACTGTCATTTTAGTTATAAAGGTGAAGAAACTGACACATGGTGATTTTCAAAAGCCAAGAAGGCAGTGTAGCATAGGAGCTTAGGTCAAAGACTCAGTCAAAGGGATGAGTCCAGCTCTGCCATTCTAAACTCAAGTTTCTTACTCTTCAAAAACTGATTGTGAGAATTAAGTGAGGTATTGGGGGAGCTGATCACCGTGCAGTAGAGCCGAGCTACAGCTGCTCAACGCTGTCCGTGTCCTCTTGTCCTTGCCACAGCACTTTCCCGTACTTCCTAGCTATGGGTACAGGTAAGTGGGGCCCTGTGACTGAGTTCTGTCCATATAAGTGTGAACAGGGTGGTGACCATCAGTTTCAGGCCCAGCCTGCTCTCACTTCTACCACATTCTTCCTCTCTTCTCTTTCCCTCATCTTTCTGTCAACAAGGGATGCAGTGGAGAACTTTGATGCCAGAGAAGATAGCAGAGGCACTAACTGGAATGAGGACAGGCCCCTTCTGATTTGACTTGAGCAAGAAATAAACCTTTATTACATCAAACCACTAAGATTCTTGGCTTGTTTATTACAGATGCAAGAATTAATTAACGAATACAGTGAGTCATTAATAAATGTTAAATATTGATATTACTGTAGTCAGCCCCAGACCACAACATTAATTGATGATGGATGTCAGCAAACATCTGAGTTTATCCACTCCTTGTCTAATGTTCTTCTCCACTATCTACTAGGTGACCTATTTTTTGTCCACTGTGCAGAGGAAGCCATTATCTCTTTCGGAGCATAAACCCTACTTGCTAGAAAAGGAAGAGAAGAATTAGATCTTGTCAGAACCTCAATCTATAAGCCATCTTATAATTACCTTAAGCAGCAAAACTCTGTTCCTTTGGCTCTTTTTAAGTTGAAATGTAACCAAAAATAAATAATTGAGGTTATGTATCACTGAATAAATCAGATTATGAGCATCTGATCTACTGATGCAGAATATCTGGTACTCTAAGGTTTATACCACAACTGGGTCACAAGAGAAAACATTTCCAGCTACCATCTCTAAACTTTATGTGGATAGACAGCGGTAGACATTTTTCAATTAGCTATATGATAATTGCTATCCTAGAATTTGCTTAATTTCTCCAATTCAAAAAGAATCCAATTTTCTTTCTTATACCTTCCTGTTTAATTGGAACATAACATTAGGAAAAACTATTTAATATTCAAGAAGTATATCTCAAATAGCATCATGTCATGAATATTCCCCACTGTAAAGTCATACTTCTGCTTTGACCTTGTTGTCATTGTTTTGTTACATAATTTATTCAGCCTGGTATGTCTTACAGATTAAATACTCTAGAAACAAATTAAAAAGCATCCCAGTGGCTTAGGAATGTCAAGTAAGACTTCTTTTCTCCGAATACCTCTTGTAAAATGGGATAGTGAAAAATAACCCCACAAAATTGGCCAGATGATTTGTTTAGAGATCAAATTTCCAAGTGAAATAAGCATCTCTCTTAAAAAAAAAAAATCTTGTAACTCACTTCTCATTGTTGGATTCAGACAGGCACATACAACTTGCCCATTGACATGTGAAGGAGAGAAAGCAATCCTCTTTCTCCTGCCCAATACCACAGGCTTTTTATAATCAAAACATACAGGCTTTAAAGAAGACGCTTCCCCAGAAGGCAGCCTGCTCACCCTTCCTTGGCCCCATTGAAGAGAGTTGCCAGGAAGACAACAGGGCTCCTGAGCAGAGCTTTCCAGCAATAGAATGGGCTGCTATGCTAGGAGTCCTGGGCCCTAGAAGTTTACACTCAGAAGCCAGATGATGAACCATGGCAGAAGGTATAAAAGGGCTCCTTAATTGAACGGAAAATTCATTGATTCATTACTTAAAAGCAAAACAAAACAAAAAACACCCTCTATTGAGAATAGGCACTGAGAATACACGTATGAAAAGACTAATATCCCTTGAGAAGTTATTAACACTCCCTCTGTGCCAGGAGCTATTCTAAGCAAGTCTTAACCTTACAGGTATGAATCCATCTAATTCTCACAACAGCCCATGAAGTTGGTCTTATTATCATACTTATTTTATAGAAAACAAACTGAGGCTCAGGGAGATCAAGAAACCTGTCCAAGTCACCTAGACAGCAAATGAGAAAGGGCTTGAACATAAGGCTCCCTGACTTCAGAGTTCATGTCCCGTCCCTGCCTCCACTTCCTTTGGCTATGAGGCCTTGCAGTCTATGGGGTGACCAACTGAGAAACAATTATGTTCTGATAAGGGCAAGAGTGAAGGCATGTATGAAGTACAGAGATATACCATATATGTCAAGCAGGAATTTCCAGGTTAGTTTTAAACCTTGATGTCTGATTTTAAGGTCAAACTGACTATAATAGGGAGAGCACAAATAGAATGGATTTTTGACTTAGGCAACTTGTTCTAAATGTATAAGACAGTATTAGGGTAGGGCCTTACACATATGAAGAAGGGTACCTAGCCTTCCCACTTCAAAACATCACTCCCATACTTTTGCAAAAGCACAAAAGCAGGCTACGTTGCAAATATCTGCTATGAACACTCTTGCTATGTCAAGCCAGGTCTCTTTCCCCTACGATCAGGAGAAACAGGCTCTTTAGATCATATCCTTACGATTAAAAAAAAAAAAAGTAAAAAATAGTTAATTTAAGTTCTGGGAGTCATTTTCACATAAAAATGAATTGATCTGAAGACCATTATGATCAGCCATATAGAAAATGACCTATTAGATGCTCTAAAAAACTGATTCCCCTAAAATACAATTGATTATGGGGTTATTTATAACCTCGGCCCAACTTCAAAAGGCAGAAATTGTAAAGCCCATCCAATAAATGCATCTTTTGTAAATTTTCCCAATATATTTACATTCTACCTTTCTCTTTTGCAAGCCCATTACAGGCCCTGATAAAGATTGATCTGCATTACTCAATTCTTCTAAAAGTTCACTCCTTTTTTTTTTTTTTTTTAAGTTCACTTCTCCTTAAAGATGGCTATGGGTAGTACTGATTTAGAGATACAGGCAACAAGTTTGTTGGTCTTTTTGCTTTGCAAATGAACCTCTCCATTTAAGAATAATAATTACCATGGTAACCCTAACAGCTTAGGAATTGTTCACGCATGCAGTTTCCAGGGGGAAAAAAAAATCTCAGCATTTCTGAAGCTAGTTTAACCCTTCAAGATTCAATGTCCCTTTTTCTATGGCAGAGTCAATTTGGTTTAACATTTTTGTCAAAACAGATAAGAAACCTTTTCACTGGAGGCATCAAGAAGAGATGGGAACAAACAGAATGAGAAATAATATATTTAATAGAATCTACTCTCATTTAAAGAAGACAAGACAAATATGGCATTTGAAATAGCAATTGGCTCAGATGCGGGCCACACTCTTGCACATCTCAGCTCTGAGATGATGGTGTAAGTCATGAATAGTGCAGCCAGGATGCAGTCCGTGGGGAGGAGGTACCGCAAGCCATTCTGTCTCCTCTCCTTTTCCGGGTGTAGCATGAAAATCAGACCACGTAGGAAATGAACAACCTCGACGTCATAATTGGGATGTAACTGCACCTCATCAACAGAAGCTGGAGGTTGGACCAGGTCTCATGGCTTCTGTCTGCCTTTTCTTCTTACCTCAGTCCGCCTGATGGCGTTTTCCTGCAGTACTGAATGTGAGAGCCAAATCGAAGCCTGAAACGTTTCCTGCATGTGCAGTTCAATAGGAGCAAACACATACCTCCTAGAAAAGTACGATTTGTACTGTACAAACACTGAATTGGGTTTGCACTTCCATATTAGAATAAGGAACTCTAAGTTAATCTAACAGACTATGCGCCAAATCTGTAAAAATATTGGATATTCTTGCTAGTGGTTAAAAGAGGGAATTCTCGCTTTGAATCCCTCGCCATAAAAAAATACTGCATTCTGCCAGTGCATTCGAAAAAGCAGTTAGAGCGATAGCAAAGGAAGACATGGAAAATTATACTGTCCACGTACAAGTGCATTCATCCTGTCTCCCTGTAAACCTACGCTTGATTCATGAGCCTCCTTGGTTAATATCTCTGAATATATTTTTCTCATTTATTTTTTACTCCATTGTTTTCAATTTCATTATATAATTTAAATTGTATTGTCTGTGAACTGTATAGCTCATCTGGTGAATTTATTCTGTCAGTAAGATTACTTCTTTTTTGCACATCTATTAAAATTTTAATAAAAGTTTCACTGGTAGGCAAGCCAGAAGTACTTTTAGAGAATTATTTATTACATGTTCCTGTTGATGAAGATGGAGAAAAGGAAGGTGTAAAGAATGGAGGGATCCAATTTGAGCACAGTATTCTAGCAAACATTTAATGATGATGAATAATGTTATTATTACTATTATTATTTTATGAACATTTCCTTCTTCCAGGTATTCTCTCTGGAAGAAAAAGAATACATAGAAAGACGAACACCAGGCAATTTTCCCCACACAACCCCTTTATCTTCCCATCAAATTTTGTTGCACACACAGGGCAATGAACCTCCGAAAATAATGGTTTGTGGCCTTGGTAACTGAAGGCAAGAAGCAATATAACCATTGCCCGATCTCATGATGGGAATGAAATAAACTACTGTCACTACTTTTTATCTTTTTTCCCAATCCTTTCACATCTTCAAATCATTCTTCATTTCCCAGCCTTTAGCATTGTTCTTCATTACTTTTTTTTTCCAAAAAGCTTGCTCCTAGCTCTACAGCCAGAGGAAAAGCTTATAGTGGATGAAACAAGATTCTTTTGCACAGCTGCTTTAGGTGAGTTTTTGCATTCCACTGGAAAGCTTAAATGACACTGAATTCATGACATCAACATGGTTTTAATCATTACGCTGAGATAAAAATGGTTGGATAATAGCCCCTTCCTCAGATGACCTGAAAGTCCCTTTGTTCAGTCATCCTTCTTGCCACCTCCTGTCTCCCCCATCCCCTTCATAGCATCATTTCTTTATTCATAAATATTATTACCCCAGCTTTCTGGAATGTAGTGAGTTGAAGAAGTTTTAAAGGAGTAGGAGAAGGTGGGTACTTTTCCGTAGTGTCTTCAGCAGCCCTCAACTGGAGAAGTACCAGGAAAGGTTATACTTTCAGATCCTCCTTTCCTTCTCCCTGCCACAGTGCCTAAATTCCCACCGTTAGAGGTCCACTTTTCGTGATGACAGCATTTTTATTGTAAAGCTTTCTCTCTTAAAATGTAACTATCCCGGGGAGGAAAAAGGCATTAAGTTGGTTATCTATAAGGGCCCCTGTGAATTCCTGCATTTGAACTCATTTTCTTCCCCTGACATGTAGCTTAAACAGAGTATCAAGGGAATAGTATTTGTTATTGGAAAAAAAAAATAGGAAGGCTGTTGTGGCTATTTTAGAGCATAGGATATTTTCAGTAAGGTGAAAAGCCTCCATGAGAACCATAGAGAGATTATGGAGATAATGTTTGCAAGCAAAAAGAAAAGAGACCCAGAAAGAAGATGAGATGGGAGATGAACTAAAGAAATTCTCTTCTTCATTCCATTACCTAAGGCCTTGGGAGTATATCCGCACCCTACACAAAGCCCTCCAGTGATATAAATTTAAACTACAACTTGTGTCCTGTGCCTTTTGTTTTTTGGGTACTTTTTTTTTTTTTTTTGACAGAGAGAGAGAGAGAGAGCTCGCACATGAACGAGGGTTGGGGGGAGCAGAGGGAGAGGGAGAGAGAAAATCTTAAGCAGGCTCCACACCCAGCGCAAGCCAGACATGGGGCTCAATCCCACAACTCTGAGATCATAACCTGAGCCACAATCAAGAGTCAACAATTAACCGACTGAGCCAGCCAGTTAAAAGAGGCCCCTCCTGTGTCTTTTAAACTCTATAACCTAATGGGGCGCCTGGGTGGCTCAGTCGTTAAGCATCTGCCTTCAGCTCAGGTCATGATCCCAGGGTCCTGGGATCGAGCCCCGCATCGGGCTCCCTGCTCTGTGGGAAGCCTGCTTCTCCCTCTCCCACTCCCCCTGCTTATGTTTCCTCTCTTGCTGTGTCTCTCTCTGTCAAATAAATAAATAAAATCTTTAAAAAGAAATAAACTCTATGACCTAATCATCACATCTTTGAAATGATTTTCAAATTTTTGGAATCAACAGATCTATTGTTACATGTTAGGGTGCCTATACATTTGTAAATACATATACAAATATATATAACATATGTGCCACCAGGTTGGAATGGGAGTTATATCAATTTTTTCTTTTGCCTCCCCCTGACTATCCTTACCCAAGTTAGATACAAGATCACTCCAAAGTTTCCTGCAGCCATAAAGAAAGTCAATAATCATACTCAGCCCCAGATAATTTAATAGTATTCTGCTCTAGGGTAATCATTTGACTCTCCATCAATTGTATATTGAAAGAATAAAGAAGGTACAATTGAAGTGAATGATGCAACATTATACCAGAATACAATTTATTCCTTTTCAAGACAGCAGGGAACATGCATTCTAACACAACTGGGGAAAAATGCATTTAAAAAAGGAAAGATGGGTCACTAGGTGAGGGGTGTACAGGAACTCTGTGTACTTTGCAACTTTTCTGTACATCTAAGATTATATCCAAATACAAATTTCCTAAAACAACAGAAAAGAAGGAAAAGAAGAGAGAGAAGGAGAAAGAGAGGCCACAACATTAAGGCTGGGTGGCAAGTAAGGAAAGACAAGGACCTTTTAATGAGTTCCCACACCATGCCAGCCACTGAGCTAGGTGCCTTACATTTTTTTGTTCATCAATTCTGATGTCATTCTAATGACATAGATATTATAATTCTCATCTTAAGATGAAGCACAATAGGGGGTGTCTGGGTGGCTCAGTTGGTTAAGTGGCTGCCTTCAGCTCTGGGAGTTGATCTGGGAGTCCTGGGATTGAGCCCCACATCAAGCTCCCTGCTCAGTGGGGAGCCTGCTTCTGCCTCTCCCCCCTGCTCATGTGTTCTCTCTCTGTGTTAAATAAATAAAATCTTTTTTTAAAAAAAGATGAAGCACAATGGGATTCTAGAGGATAAAAATGATAAAAAAAAGATTAAAAAAATGTATCAAGATCACACAGACAGGGAGCAGCCCAGCTAGAATTTGACTCAATGTGTCCTACTTTTAGAATTTTCTTCTAGCATAATGCTGTATTATCAATTATACCTCAATTAAAAATAATAATAAAGAATTCTCTGAGTTTTCCTCATGTTCACTCTGACCTCTTGCTGTTTCCCATGGCCTGTCTTCTCCTTTGCCACACGACTATTTGATAGACAAGTATCCAATCAAAACTTCATCCTATTCAGTTGATGTGAGTTTTGCTTTGCCATAAAATATGCTGTCCTTGTGAAACACCCAGGTCTGTGTTTAACTTTGTAAGGCAAAAAGTTCAAGGAAAACCCAGCTGAGGTACCCAACCCTCAGTGCTGTGATAGTTGCATTTTATATCAAATAGTCCTCTAATATTCTCTTTGACAAGTAGAATCCACACTCCCTCATGTTAAATTGTTAATGGCTTCCCCTGTGGTTGGCTTCTGGTTCTGATTTCATCATAATTTAGACTCCTCATTTTATGTCAGTAAAACTGTCTAGAATAACATCACGGCCCTTGGCTAGAAGCCCTTGATGTGCCTCAGAAACAAGGTGTGTGCTCCCATAAGGTGACTGCTTTCACTCTTGCTCTTTCCTTCTTTTTCCCTCTCTACCTGGCTATTTTCTCTCTCTCTCTTTTGTTTTTCCATTCTGCTTTTAATGCTTCTATTGTTTCTTTTTTTTTTAAAGATTTTATTTATTTATTTGAGACAGAGAGAATGAGAGAGACAGAGAGCACATGAGAGGGGGGAGGGTCAGAGGGAGAAGCAGGCTCCCCGCTGAGCAAGGAGCCCAATGTGGGACTCGATCCCGGGACTCCAGGATCATGACCTGAGCCGAAGGCAGTCGCTTAACCAACTGAGCCACCCAGGTGCCTGCTTCTATTGTTTCTTAAAACATACTCCAAGTGAATCTATAAAATATCTATGTTATTTGTTGGCAGATATTCTAAAAGGATGTGTCTGATCTGAGAATCTTCAGTAGCAATTGAATGATGTATTGAATTACAGATTTGTGCATTATTGTTCTGTAAATGTTAGCTATCTCAACTTTTAAGAAGGGAGGAAAATATTCAACACAATATCTTTTCCTTCTAGTGCTTTAGGCTTTCTCTCTCTCTCTCTCTCACCGTGCGTTTAATGCTTAAAGGATTCTGTTTAGACAATGACCTTATTTCAATTTGAGGATACAAATTCCTCCAGTTTTCCTAACAAGCATCTATACTTTGGAGTGACCTTCTATAAAATGCAACACAGGAATTATTCGTTCCTCTCAACATTCTCTCAAAGGCTGAAGTTACTTAAGAGGAAAGATTTTATTTTTCAGATGTCCTGGTAACTACTAGAGTCAATGCAGATACTCTAAAAATCTGTTCTTTTAAAACAGATTAACAAGACTCTTCTCACACCCAAGATGTACAAACCCATCATGCCATACTCTGAGACAAAAACAAAACAAAACAAAAAACACAAAATGAAAGGAGAGTTTGCTCTCACTTCTTTCAACCAACCTATTTGTGATGGTGATGCGTCTTTGTCCCCACAAGACCCCTCGTATCCATTTCCCCAGAGAAATTCATGTGTTGGAGTTCTCTTTGGTAGCATACCTAGAAGGGTGTAGGACATAGCCACCACTGATTAGTCCTCTAGGTTGGGACCACACAGCTGATCCTCCAAACCAGAGCACTGTGACAGTGAAACTGAAAGCTATTAGTAATCTATGCTAGAAAAATTTGTATAAACAGGTTATTGTCCTAGGTAAACCAGGATGCATGGTCACTTTGTTCTCTATAATTATTAATAGCATCTGCTTTCACTCTCAAAATCTCCCCATTTTGGACAATAGATTACATCAGTGGTTCTCAAGTTTTTCAGTCTCAAGACTACTTCACCCTATTAAAAATTAATTAGGACCCAAACTAGCATTTGTTTATGCGGATTATATCGCTCAGCCTAATTAGGGCCCAAACTAGCGTTTGATATGTGGATTATACATCTCAGCCTTTACATGTGATAAATTAAAACAGACATTTAAAATATATTATTAATTCATTGAGAAATAAAAATACATTACATGTTTACATAAATAATATGTTTACAAACTCTGTTTTCCAAAACCAGTCAGGGAGAAGGTGACATTGTTTTACATTTTTGGAAATCTCTTTTAACGTCTGGCCTAAGAGAAGACAGCCAGATTCTCATGTTTGTTTCAAGATTCAATCTGTTGTGGCATCACATGTGATACAGCAACCTGAGAAAATGAGAGTGAAAAATGCAAATAACATCATAGTATTATTAAGAAAGTCATTTTGAGCTTGTGCAGACTCCCTGACTACACTTTGGGAACTGCTACATTGTCCTGTCTCCTTATTTAGGGGCAAGAGGAGGCTTCTTCATGGAGCTCCCTAGAACTGGCAAAACCACACAAGCCTTTTTTGTTGTTTTCTCTGCCTAGAACACACTTCCCTTCATCCCCAGGTGGCCACTTCCTTTATATCATTCATGTTTTAACATTAAGGCAGCTTCCTACTGAAGATTTCCCCTGACCTCCAGGAGACAAGGCCACAGCCCTTTGTTGTGGGTTTTGAAGGAGCACTGTGCTTTCTTCATCACAGTACTTACTATGATTTCATGTCATTGCGGATGGAAAGGTCTGTCCACTTCACAGCCTGGGAGTCTCAAATGGGTGAGGACTGGGTCTCTATCCCGAGTACAGCACCTTAGCCCACTCCGCCATCCTGACTTCCCTATCTATTCTTCTTAATATTGTGTGCCTACCACCAGAATGGTGCCTGGCACAGCATCAAAGCTTAATAAATATTTCATGTTCAAATTATTTGTTGAATGAACCAATTAAGGGAATGCCTAAGCTTCCTATCCTGAAAGCCGGGGCATTTATTTGTGACTGGCCACAGAGGAGGCTACTGTCTGTGACAGAATAAAACCAAGTGCCTGACATAAATCATAATTTTAGTATGCATCATACTAAACACTGAGATACAGACCTAGTTATAATAAGGGCAGAGTAAAGGCAGACCAAAGATGGGAAAAGTGTTAAGGCTTGGGCTCCTCCAAAAGCTTTTTATGAATATAAAGCAGCTTGGCTGCAGCGTGATCATATTATCTATCTTACTTATATTACCAGTTCTTCAGTACCTTGTACTCGGTGAACTCTCCCTCTTCTGCACATAGTAGGCTGACAAATAGCTCTGCATCATGTGCAGATACACATTAGCAGAGCACAAGATTGCATCAAGTTTATCTTATTGTAAAAAGAGCAAAAACAACAAAAATTGTTCTGTGTACTACACAAAAGTTTGAAGACAAAAAAAAAATCTATCTTTGGAACCCTGCCATGTATCCTGACTGGGACCCTTTGTGATGAATGCCTAACCTTTAGCAACTTTGATGCCCATGGGTATTCATGAAGGAACAGAGCTCCAGCTCCGCAGTACATACTCAGCCTCGGGGTGTAGCCCATCTCATCCTCTTTGAGTTATGGGTCCCTGTTCTTTTACTCAGATTTATGAATTCAGACAGCATCATAGGAGGGAGGTATAGCACATAAATCAAATAACATAGGCACACGGGACAAGCTGCAAAATTATCATTGTCCCTTTGCACACTTCACAATGTCAAAGTGAGGATATGTCTACTAGTCTAGAAGCGTGAAACAGTTAACAGCACTCATTAAGTGCCTCGCTTTTTATGTGGGTTTCATTTAGGCACAAGAAAAGAGTAGCTTCAGGTATTTCTACGCTCAATAATAAATGCTTAACCTAACTGCATAATATACATGTGACTCTCTATCGGAAAATGCTATTGGACTAGATATTGTCCAAGCTTTCTTCTAGTTCTAAAATTCTACAATTCACTGAGATAATATCTTAAATGTTTGATGACGGTGGCCCTGAGAACATTAAAAACGATTCTCCCATCAAAAATAATAACATTTAGGGTTTCCCAATAGATCTCCACTGTTCAGAGAATAAATAGTGCTAAGTGTCGGCAAAGTAAAGCATTATCTTTACACGGACAGATTTTTTTCCAATGGTCTATATCAAAATAACTTCATGCATGTGTGACGCACAAAATTGGTTTTCCATTAAACACTCATGCTCCCATCTATGATTTTAGAGCTGTTGCTGGGAACTAATTGCTCAGACAGTGTTTACAAGTCCAAATTCCCCTTGCACCTGTGTGGTCAGTGGAGCATAACCATACAAGTGTGCCAATGGAATATGGCACAAGGATATATACCACTTCCGAGACCAGTCCATACAAAACTCCCTTATATTCTTTTATGCCCTCTTTCTCGATGCTCAGAGCAATCTCAGAAACCATACAATGTAGGTAATAGAGCCTCCATGCACCTGGAGCCCTGAATGACTGCATGGGGCAGATCCATCTTCCTTCCCTCTCGCTGAACAACCTATCCTACCCTCAATCACTATGATTGAAATTTATATGAGTGAGAAATAGCTTCTATTTTGTAAACCACTGATATTTTGGAGCTTATTAGTTATACAGAAGCTACTGTACTGTATCAGTACAATTGCACTCACACTATCTTTTCCAAAACAAAGCACAACAAAAGGTATTAACATTATTTCCTTTAGAATTTTAAAGAATGTTTTCTTTCCCTCCCAGGCATCTTGACTTAAGTGCACATTTGTAAAACAAAGGATGTGTCTTGGCTTAAAGTGTTAAACTTTGTTTATTGTAAGTGCCTAGGATACTTAAATATTAAATGTTCTGAAAAGAATTTAATATTGACAGAGAAAGCGGTCATACAGAAATAGGATTTCTACTACATTCATGATAATTAAAAAAAAAAAAATCCCTACAAGGGTTAGACACCGAGTAAGTCTTACACTCTTGGGAGTAACTACAGTCTCCCCTGGGGATCTTTCTGTCATTTCAATTAAACTCACTGGTTTTTCCAAGTTGGTAAAAATGAAATTTGGGGTAACAGTTTCCCTTGTCGTTTCTTTTCTTCTGAAAGGTGGAAAATAACTTTCTGAATGTTCTACTTCTGATTAAGCATTTTTCACAGCTGTCCAGAGAGACGAGGCCTCCCTGCCATAACCGCCTGAGTGCCTGGCCCAGCGGCCCCACCACCTTCTCCCGCTCTCTGACCCGGCTGTTTTCAGCACACTTCCACAGCCGTACAACTACCTTCATTTCTGGTCCTCTTCTTCTCACTCAAGATTTTCCTACATTTGGCTCAGCTTCTGGGTTGCACATCTCTCCACAGGGAAGTCTCTAAACACATTCTTCTCTGCCTTTCTTCCTAACACATCTGAATCTTTGGGCTTTCGTACCTCCTTCTGTTTGAATTACTTCTGTTAGAGAATGGTAGCAAGTCTCCATTTTCCCTATGGGGTCAGAGTCACTTCATAACTGAACAATCTCAAGTTCCCTTTCTTAGTTGACTGTGCTTTGTGCTATAATTTATAGACATTAGAGTTATTACATATGGTTTTCAGTCCTCATTCCTGCTATTTTGTCTTGCGATCACTTTGTGTGATTACAATACCCCTGTCATAGGATAGCAGTGAATTACAGTTTCTTCAGGGAAATTCATGGAGATTTCGTCAAACTGTTTGAAGAAAGCAATTACTCTACAGCATTTCTTTTACTGGAATATCAACCTACTAATGATCTCTTGAAGAAAAACTGGTTGTTTTAATGCAAATTACCAACTTTGAGATTGTTCTCTTTTATCTTAGATTATGTGTTTATTACTTTTCTGAAACCTATTTACTAACCATCTAATACTAAATTTATGTGCCTGAGTTTCTACATTTCCGCTTTTTGGAGATTTGGATATTTGTCCGTTTCCACTCTTGTGACATCAATCCCATTTTTCATCTCTGTCCAAGATTAATTCTAGTGGCTGTGACATACTATGCAACTTCCTGGCATCAATTCATGTGAGTTTTGTGCTTTCTTCCCATATCCCGACATCATGTGGTCAGAACTTTGAAGGTCTTTTTCTTAGATGAAAGTAGAAGGAGTTGAGTGAGTTCTGTGTCCCCCTCTGTCATCTTTTATTATCTTTCCCCAAAACAAACCTGTTCTTTCCTTAATTGACCTTCTTATTTGAATACTAACTTTAAAAACACTCTCTTTGGTTGATGTGGCTATGTGTAGGCATTAAACTGGTCATTTGGGATTTTAGCCAAGTGGATATTATTCTGATGGTTCCAGGTTACTCATTTCATTTGTGTCCTTGGTCGTGTGTAGGTTTTTTCATCCATTCTTTACGATTGTTTAGTTTCAGTTCATGTAAAAGCATGTTATTATCATGATATTGATTTAATGAAGGAATTTTTGGAAGCCTAGAAGCTAAATGACAAGGGAATGAAACAAGAAAAGATACATGTTTGTAATGCCAAAGGGGGGAAATCTCATGACCCTCGCCTGGGTTTTACTTGTATGTTTTTCCCTGGCAATACAGCTCCATGATATGTGTTCTCATAACAAGAGCACTCGATGTGGTTGTGCCCATAGTTGTGCATCCCAGGGAACTTCAGGAGTAAAGGTCAGCGAGCTTCAATTACACTTGTGCTCGATTAGCAGCGACTTGCATTTCATTTTGCTTGCCTTTTTGTTCCAATGAAATTTCCGTCTCAAGAGGTTTACCTGATTTCAGATCAAAACTTAGAAAAAGGTGGATGTTGTAAAGCTTCTGAGGAGAGCTCAGGGTCTTTAAATTTGATAACTTTCAAAGATTTTCCTGGGATCTAGAATTTCCCTTCAACGTGAAAGATATATTCCATAAACAGAGAGGTTTTCAACTTTATGGCTTGCAGTTCCTTTAGAACTCTATTACATTCAAAAGCACGTTTTGATTCTGGTTTTGGTTTTACTTTTCAACCAGGATCACTGCTCCCTATTAGGCCACACACTCCGTACAAGCGATTTCAAAGTATCCATGGAAAAGGAGAAAGCCTTTCAATACTTCTTAAAAATTTTTAATTCGTAAGGGAAAATGAATTCTGAAGCCTGTAGTTACAATGACTATGAGAAAAGTTTTTCCGTTATTGCTCCAGGCCATCATAAAATACGACTGGCCTTTGTAATCTTAGCAATCTTGTTTTTCATTACTTCCTACTGCTGTTTACACACCTGTTCTCACTTGTTTTGTCATCCTGTTCAGAACAACAAAAACACATATTGCTTTTCTCATTTTGCCCAATACGTTAAATGGAGGCTGTGTTTCAACAAGTCATATGAAAACAAGGATGGCTTTTTACATTCCTTCCTGAACAGTATCCTAAAGAAGCTCTAAGAATTGTACTAATTTACTCAGTGATTACATATTAACTGTGAAAGCAATATTAAAAATTTCTTTTCATTTCTGAAAAACAGACTGCTTCTAGGCTTGTAATTTATTTTAATTGAATGCTGAGAGAATTGCTGGCTGGAAAACAGGAAAACAGTTCATTTGGGTCTAAAACGTAGATGCAAACCCAAATGCTCACAGGGGTTAGGCAGGGAATACAAATGAATGGAGTGGACAAGATGGATCCAGCAGTAAGCTGGAGGGGCGCAGGCCTTACTCAGGGGGTGCTCCTGCTGCCAACAGCTGGCTAGCTCACAGGTGCCTTAAAGGATTTAGGTTTCTCTTTCCAGATCTTCTAATTTTTAAAAAGATTCCAGGAACCTGGATTTTGATGTGAAACATTCTGCTTTTCAAAGGTTGGCAACCAGCTCAAAATGTTTTAAAACCTGCCGCATACCTAAAATAAATAAATAAATAATGAGGAAAAGAAACATACTGGAGGATAGACTGAGCCTGGGCATCACATTTCTCTACCTGCTTTAGGTTAGAAAATTAGTTTTTCTCCAGGTAGAAATGATCTTTGGCTTTTTGTTATGACTTCATTCTTGTGTTGCATCTTTTTTTTCCATTCTATTCCCCAGTGTGTCACTAGGGAAAGAGTTCAAGAGAGCATGAAATTGGGAGATTACCTATACACATAATTATTAATAATATTATGTATTAATAATACATAAGTATATATATATATACATATATACACACATATACTTTTAAGGGCAGAGAAGAGAGGAAAGCCAATGCTTACTTTTTTAGAAATCCCAAAGTAGGAAAATTGGCTGAACCTCTAAAAGATAGTGACATTCAGGATACATGTGAGCATAAAGTTCAGCACACTCCATCATCTTGAAGGAAGGCCATCAAATTTGAGTATGTGTGGTTCTGTGTGTTTATTTATAGTAGTAACCTTACAGCATTGGATATGCTCTGATTAGTTTGCACTGTACCATGGCAATTTATTCCATTGTGGAATTCAAAATAGCTTTCTATATTTTTTTTCCTCTCTACCTTTTAAATCTCTATTTCAGATTTCCTAATTATGTAATGGTGGCATTATTTTATGTATGTGTGAAAATTTTCACTAAGCTCAAATAGGATGACTCTAAATATTCACAACTCTAATTGATTTTCATTCCTTCTCCACTATTACATATATTTACTACATGCATCTTGCATTATAGAAAAATGAGTTAAATTAACATACTGAAATTTTTGTATTCCTAAGTTATTTTTTTCTTTCTTTTCCTGAGACATAAGGAGACTAAAACAAGAATAATAACATCGGTTGATTTGATGTCTATATTCCTGAGACCTATTAATTGGTTTTAGTTTAATTCATATTGCAAAGCAACTGGTCAATTTGGTCAACTGATTCCATAAAAAATCTCTGGGAAAAAATAACTAGCCAAGGCAGTTTTATTCAGTAGCTATCAATTTATTATATTCTTCTCCACCTAAATATTTTGGATAGTGTAAGCACAGCTTTATGTATCACATGACCAGCTGATAAATAAAACATATCAAATGGTTTCTTTGTATAAATTAGATTAAACAACTTTTAAAAGATAAATTATTAAAGAAATTATCTCCTTTTCATGATACAGCCTTAATATTTGTTACCCCTAATTTTATTTTTATATTTTTTAAAGATTTATTTATTTATTTTAAAGAGAGATAGCGTGAGTGGGAGAGGAAGAGAAAATCTGAAGCAGACTCAGTGCTAAGCACAGAGCCTGATGCAGGGCTCGATCCCACAACCCTGAGATCACAACCTGAGCTGAAACTAGGAGTCAGACACTTAACCGACTGCATCACCCAAGCACCCCACCCCCAATTTTAAATGTTAAATTTGGCCCAACCTACAGAAGTATTTCTCTTCTAATATATAGTTCTATGTTTTAATTTTATGTGGCTTTTTCCTTAGGCCTTTCTTTGACTCATCGTTTTTCTCCTTTAGATAATTACTTATGAGTCTTACAATTACTTTCTACTTAGTTCCTGTAAAGAAGCCATCTATCCCCTCTACTTCAGCAAATAACAGTTTGGCCCAAATTGTTATTAATTCATTAATCAACATTCATAATAAAGCAGACATGAATCTTCATTAGCTTAAGTTAGGTGATGGTTTGTTAGATATGACAGCAAAAGGGATTATAGAAAAAAACAGATAAATTGGACTTCGTACAAGCTAAAAACCTTGCATGCTGCAAATGATACTATTAACAAAGTGAAAAGACAACTCACAGATGGGGAGGAAAGATTTGCAAATCATGTATCTGAGAAGGGATTTGAATCTAGAATATATGAAAATATACAGCAATATATAAAGGACTCTTACAACTCAACAACAGATAAATATTCCATTTAAAAATTAGATAATCTGTAGAGACATTTCTCAAAGAAGATACACACTTAGACAGTAAGTACACAAAAAGATGCTCAACATGATTAGCCATTAGGGGAGTATGACTCAAAACCATGAGACTCTGCCTCATACTCACTAAGATGGAGTGAGAATATGGAGAAATTGGGACCCTTATACATTATTGGTGGGAATGTAAAAAGTTGCAGCCACTTTGGAAAACGGTTTGTTAGATTCTCAATGGTTAACCATAAATTTACCATATGACCCAACAATTACACTGGTAGCTACCTACAAACCCAAGAGAAATGAAAACAGGTCCACCCAAAACCTTGGACAAATGATCATAATATACATAAAGTAGAAACAACTCAAATTTCCATCAACAGATGAATGGATGAATAAAACATAGTGTATCTATACAATGGACATACATAGTTGAATTAAAGTAGTGAGATCAGACATGGCTGTCATTTCTTCATCCTTGGGGAAAACTGCTCATTTGTTCACCATGAACTGGGTTGTTATACATACCAAAATAAATGAGAAATTGGAAATGACAATTTTAAAATACCATTTACAAGACTTTCAAGATATTAAATGCTTAGGTAAAGATGTAGTGAAATATCTATAAGACTTGTATGCTGAAAATGACAAAACCTTGTGGAGAGAAATTGAAGTAGATCTAAATAAATGGATAATATACCATGTTCATTAACTAGAAAACTCAATATCGTTAGTATGTTAATTCTCCCCAATTTGACCTACAGATTCAACACAATCCCAATAAAATTGCAGCAGCCTTTTTCTTACATAGAGACAAGATTTTCTAAAATTCATACAGAAAGGCAAAGGAACTAAAACAGCCAAAACAATTTTGAGAAAGATAAACAAAGTGGGAGAAGTTATACTACTTGACTCTATAAATTATTATAAAGTTATTTTATCAAGACAGGATGGTACTGCCATCAATGCAAATAGGTGAAGGGAACTGAACAGAAAGTTTGAAAGCAGACCCACATCTATTGTCAATTGACTTTCGAAAAAGCTGAAAAAACATTTCAGTGAAAAAAGGGTAGTCTTTTCATCAAATGGGGCTAGAATAATTGGGTATCCATGAAGATATCCATTACTACTTTGCATCATATACAAAAACTAATCCAAGAGAGATTACGGGGGCGCCTGCGTGGCAGTCAGTTAAGTATCCAACTCTTGATTTTGGTTCAGGTCATGATCTCAGTGTCATGAGATCAAGCCCTGGGGTCAGGCTTCACACTCAGCTGGGAGTCTGCTTGAGATTCCCCCTCTCCCTCTTCCCCTCCCCCACGTGCATATGCTCTCTTTCTCTCTCTCTCTCAAATAAGTAAATATCTTTAAAAAGAGATTATAGATGTACATGAAAGATCTAAAATTATAAAATTTCTAGACTAAAACATAGGAAAAAATCTTTGTGACTTTGGGTTAGGAAATGATTTCTTAGATATAACACAAAAGTATAATCCACACAAAAAATTAGAAAACTTCATCCAAATTAAGGACCTCTGCTTTCAAGAGACACTGATAAGAGAGTGAAAAGACAAGTTTTAGACTGGGAAAATATATTTGAAAACCACATTTCTGATAAAGGACTTATATAAATAACATGTAAAGCACTCCCAAAGCTCAATATAAGAAACAAACAACTCAAAAAAAAAAAAAAAAAAAAAAAAAAGGCAAATAACATGAGCAGACCAAAGAAAGTAAATTAATTGCAAATAGGTACATGAAAAATACTCATCATCATTACTCACTAGGAAAATCCAAAATAAAAAGCATAATGAGATATTTTTACACACCTATGAGTATATTTAAAATCAAAGAACTGATCATACCACTATTGGCAAGGATATGGAGCAACCAGAACTCACACATAATACTCATAAGTTCCCTGAGAGCAGTATCTGAGTCTAATTCAGCTCACTATCCCTATTAGTAACAAGTTTAATAAATATTTATGGAAATAGTAAAAAGTTGATAATTTATTAATAACTAACCAATTCTCACAAGGTAGAACTAATTTCTATCTCTAAACTAGGATAAAAATTCTCAAAGTCAAATGACATGTCTAAAATCACTCTGCCATCAAAAATCAGAAATTATTAATGGAACCTTCTCTGGTCTATCCCCTCCCCCAAATTCAATAATTTTATGACAAAATTCTATTCTTTACATCATTTTTGTTATTTGGAGATGTTCAATTAAATGTGCAATTCTTTTTTTTTTTTTTTGGTAAATTCTTACATAAAGAAAAAGACAGGGATGCCTGGGTGGCACAGTCTGTTGAGCATCCAACTCTTGGTTTCAGCTCAGGTCATGATCTCATGAATCCTGGGACTGACTGCATTGGGCTCCATGCTCAGCATGGAATCTGAGTTTCTCTCCCTCTCCCTCTGCTCCTCCCCCTGCCCTGCCCTGTGCTCTCCCTTGCGCTCTCGCTCTCTCTCTCTCTCTCAAATAAATCCTTAAAAAGAAAGAAAGAAGGAAGAGAAGGAAAGGGAGGGAAAGAAGGGAAGGGAAGGGAAAGGAAGGAAAGGAAAGAAACAAGCAGAGAATATGATGAAAAATGAAAAACAAAACAAAACAAAAACAAAAACAAGCCAAAACCAAAATCTTCCTTTATCATTTAAATTATAACAATAAAGTCCTTCAGCCATTTCTCCCCTCACAGCTCATGGTCCCTCTTGCTGGTTCTGATACTTCAGTTTTTCATTGTATCCATTTAAAATGTTTCTGCCATAGGGAACTGGCTAACATGCCGACAGTTAAAGGTTTAATAATTCAAAGCATCTTTTAGTTTTTACAAGTGAGGACAAAAATATCCTTTACTTAAATGTGGCTCATTAGCTAAGACTTGAAAAACTTCTAATAGCCTTTTTGAGCCTACTTTCCAAGTTATGAAATTCAATATCCCTATGCTAGAGCAGTAAATGTTCCTTGTGAACAGGATTTCAAATTTTATTATCAGGATGGTGCATATACCAGGGTGATGCCCACCTGATTATTTTTTTATCATCTGTGCAGACAAGGAGGCTCCCTTTGCCTCGGGACCAAGGCAACTACACATGCATCTTCTATTAGTTTCTTCTCTCTCTGAATTTAAGATGGGATAAAATTGATAATTTTTCACTTTCCTGGGTATTTTGCTGCAAAAACTATTTATCATTCTGCAAATATATGTGTTTGGTGAATCCCTGAACTTGTTGCTATCTGAGAGCTGCATATAGAAAATTAAACAGTTCTGCTTCCTACCCACTAAGAGATTATAATCAGTTACTGATATGAGTGTAGGCATTAAATTTACTCTGCAGAATTGGAATGTCAAGTATGAGGTATGGATTTCAGAACTTCACCTAGCTGTGTGGCAGAAATAAAGCTCTTAAAATAATGAAGAATATTGGTGAAAAATCACCAAGCAAATAATTGGAAAATGGGTTCCTGATTTTTATTCCAAATTAGTTAAGAGACATTTTGATATCTAAAAATAAACCTTGGAAGACGATGTAAAGTGAGTGCCAATAAATTTAAGATGTGTACAGATGGAACTTCTTAAAGAGGTGAAACATTTATTCTTAGTAATATGATGCTTTTAAGAACCAGATAAAAAGATTTGTTGAATACTGAAATTCTGCATGGGGGTAATTAATATAGCAATGAAAGTTTTTGCTACCATTCACATATGAATTCCCTGCAAAGGTCATTTTGAAACAGTAGTAATCATACATTCAAAAGACTGGCACCTAAAGGGACAGAAACAATTAAATGATGTTAACTGATTACGAGTGAAAAACATGCATAACTCCAGTTGAAACCACTTGTGAGCTAAGGATTTCCACAATGGGGTAAATAGGTTGCTAAAATTTTTGCATGTCTGCTCTGCATATTTTACAGAAAATAGTTGTCAAAATGTCTAAGCTGTTAAGACAGATCTGTGTTGAGTTCAAGGAACCAGATTTGAGAATAAATTGGTAGAGAATGGTTTGCCATAGACTCCACTCTGGTGGGCAAACCCCTCAAGTTCAAAACCTGTAGTTTGGTCTCATGATGATAAAATATAATGTTCCACTGAGCAGTTAAAAGTCATCTACTTGGCTCCAAATGTGAGAGACAAAAGACCTACTTGCTGAACTCTGAAAAATGGAAATTTAGTTTTGAAGAGAGGCAGACTTGGAGGAGCCTAAATCACTGAATGAGAAGGAGGAAGAGAAAAAAAGACATAATTATTGGGAGACTTACCAAATTGAGGTGTCCTTGGCTGAGCTTTCGCAATCCCTGACTCCTGACTTAGCACCAGGAAGGGTTAGAATTCAAGTGCAATTAACAGAGGTGGGGAAGGGGATAGCAGGTTCTCATATTAAGTTGGGAATCAGATTAAATTCCCAAGTTCATCAGGGAGAAGTGACAAAGGTGTATTTAAAATTTGCTAAACTCTTGGGAAGGTAAAGCTCTTTGAAAAGGATAAAAGAAATATGAAGGATGTATTTCTTCTTCCCTTTCCTCTAAGAAAAGGATGAGTGTGGTTTATTACCCTTAATTATTGTAGTCATACTCCCTTGATTCACCTGGCAACAAATTAGCTTATCAGCCAGGGACTCTTAGTTGTTCATTAACAATAAGTTAGACACTGTATCAGTCTTCAATAAACTTAATGAATAATAACTTTACATTTGAACAGAGCTTTATAATTTGAAAACCATTTTCCACAATATTCTTTCTCTTTCCTTTGAGACTCTAGAGCAGGGGCTGTCAGATTATAGCCATAACCCAAATTCAGGCAGCCACCTGTTTTTATAAATATTTACTGGGACACAGCCAGGCTCATTTTTTTAACGTAGTGTCTATGGCTGCTTTCGTGCTTCAAAAGCCAAGTTGAGTAGTTACAGCAGAGACTATAGAGCCTGCAAAGACTAAGATATTTACTATCTGGCCTTTTTAAGTACAGCTTTGCTGAGCTGTGCCGTACAGCTCTGTGTTTGTACCATCTTCAAGGCATTTATCTTACTGGCCTTTGTTTTAGAATGATATTTGTAACTGTACTATCATTTTCTAAAGTACACGCTATTTGAAGGCAGAAGCTGTGTTTGACTCATTTTGTGTCTGCTGAAATGCTTAAAATTGTAGATGATGAAAAATACTAATAAATTATCTCATTTGATTCTCTTAAAAATTCTGTAAGATCACGATCCACCTATTTCAGACCTGGAAATGAAGTAAAATAGGATGGGGGTTTGTCTTATTCTAACATGTAGCTGAATTTCAAACACATTTAAGAATATATATTTTTACTTTGTTTTCAAGCATCATTGAACACAACATTTCTTTTAAGACTGTTTGTTGATGGTGGTGTACCAGAGCAACCAGAGCTTACCAAGCCGATGTGTAATCAGTATTTCATTACCCACACTATGTACATGAACATTGTTTCTTTGGTTTATAGATGCAATATTGCTACTGTAAATCAAGACCTTTCTCTGTCTCTATTCATAAACGAGTTAGACTCTTTAGAACAAGCATGTTGCCTCTTGAACCATTACTTAGTAATGATTAGCTATCAATAGTCTCTAATGACACCAACAGAGAAACTATGACATCTTCTCAGTAAAGCTAATCTTCCCATTTGAGGATCAGCTGTGACTACAAGTCTTCTTTCCCACTCTATCCCTCACCAGCACCTTTGAGCTCAGGGAAAGGTGTGCCCAGTAGGGAAATGAAAAAAAGATGGAGACCAAGTCTCTAAAATCTCTTCTAGGAAATGAAAGCAGAGGGAATACTTTCTGACTCATTCTACGAGGTCAGTATTACCTTAAAAACAAAATCAGAAAAGACATTACTAAGAATGTCTTGACCATAGATGCAAAAGGTATGTAAGGCTGGTTCAACATCTGAACATCTATTAATATAATCTGTCACATCAACAGGTTAACGAAGAAAAATCATATGATCACATCAAAAGATGCAGCAAAAGGATTTGACAAAATTCAACACCCAATGTGATAAAAATTCTCAGAAAATTAGGAACATTAAGAATATAGGGGAATTTTCTCAACTTGATAAATGACATCCACAAAAAAATCTAAAACTAACCTTACACTTAGTGGTGAGAAAGTAGATGCTTTCTCTCTAAGACGAGGAACAAGACGAGGATGTCTCCTCTCACCACTGCTATTTACCATCATACGGAAATCCTAACTAATACGGTAAGACAAGAAAATGACATAAAATGTATAATATATATATATATATATATTAGGAAAGAAGAAATAAATTCATCTTATTTGGAGATATGATTGTCTATGTAGAAAAAGTAAAAGAATAGAAAAAAACAGGAACTAATAGGCAATTATAGCAAGGTTGTGGGATATAAGGTCAAAATAGAAAAATCAGTTGCTTTCCTATAATACTAGCAATGAAAAATTATAATATGAAATTTAAAACAAAATACCACTTAATTAGGACCAAACCAAAAAACAAATACTTAGGTATAAATCTAACAAAATATGTATAAGAGTTTTACATATCATATGTAAGGGGAAACTATAAAATTTTGATGAAAGAAATCAAAGGTCTAAATAAAGAGATAATCCATGTTCATGAATAGGATGACCTTATTAAGATAAACATATTCCAAAATTGATCTGTAAATTCGATGCAATCCCAACCAAAATCCCAACAGGTTATGTTATGGACATCAACACTGATTCAAAAGTTTATATGAAAGACAAAAGTCCAGAATAGCCAAAACTTTACTAAAGAAGAATAAAGTCAGGAGACTGACAATACCTGACTTTAAGACTTACTAGAAAGCTATAATGATCAAGATACTGTGTCCTTAGCACAAGAGTTGACAAATTCTACCCAACTGAATAGAAATTCCAGAAATAGACCTACATAAATACAGTGTTTGACTGATCTTTGACAAGGAACAAAGGCAATTCAATAGAAAAAGAATAGCCTTTTTCAACAAATGGGGCCAGAACAACTGGACTACATACAAAAAACAAAGCAAAACAAAAACAGAAAAATAAACAAATGAAAAAAACACAAAAGAATCTATATATAATCCTTTCACAAAAATTAGCTCAGGTGGATCAAAAACCTAAAAGTAAGATATAAAATTTCTAAAAGATAAAATAGGAAATCTAGATGATTTGAGTTGGTGATGGCTTTTTACATAAAGCACAAAAATCATAATTCATAAAATATAAAATTGATAAATTGGACTTCATTAAAATTAAAAATTCTGCTCTGTGAAAGACAATGTTGACAGAATAAAAAGATAAGCCACTGTCTGATAGGAAATATTTGCCAAACGCATAACTGATGAAGGACTTAGGTTCAAAACATACAAATAACTCTTAAAAATTGAACAATAAGGAAACAAGAAACCCAAGTGGAAAATGGACGAAAGATCTGAATAGAACCTCACCAAAGAAAATATACAGATGACAAATAAGCATATGAAAAGGTGTTTGACGTCATATATCCTCGGGGAATTGAAATTTATTTATTTATTTAAGATTTTATTTATTTGACAGAGACACAGCGAGAGAGAGAAACAAGGAGGGGGAGTGGGAGAGGGAGAAGCAGGCTTCCCACCGAGCAGGGAGCCCGATGTGGGACTCGATCCCAGGACCCTGGGATCATGACCTGAGCCGAAGGCAGATGCTTAACGACTGAGCCACCCAGGCGCCCCGGGAATTGAAATTTAAAACAAGATACTACTACGCATCTACCAGAATGGCAAAAATCCAAAGCACTGACACCAAATACTGACAAGGATGTGGTACAACAAGGACTCTTAGTCATCATTGCTAGTAGGAATGCAAAAATGGTAGAGCCACTTTGGGAGATGGTCTGGCAGCTTCTTACAAAATCAAACATAGATTTGCCATATAATCCAGTAATCACACTCCTTTGTATTTACTCAAACGAATTGAAAACATATCTAAACAAAACCCGTAGAGCAGCTTTATTCATAATTGCCAAAATTGAGGATAACCAAGATGTCTTTTGATAGGAAATGGATAAATTGTGGTGTGCCCTTAGGAGAAGTACTATTCAGCAATAAAAAAGAAAATAAGCTATCAAGCTATGAGAAGACATGGGTGAAACTTGCTAAGTAAAATAAACCAGTCTGAAAGAAAACTATATGCTATATGATTTCAACTCCATATGACATTCTACAAAAAGCAAAACTGTAGAAACAGTAAAAAGATCAGTGTCGCCAGGAGTCGAGGGGCTGGTGACAAGGGGTGAATAGTTGGTCCTAGGGCATTTTAGAGCAGTGAAACTATACAAACCTGTAATGGTGGATACATGATATTATGCATTTGCCCAAACTCAGAGAACTGTGTAAGACAAAGAGTGAACCCTAATATGAACTGTGGCCATTAGTTAATAATATCAATATTGGTCTACCAATTTTGCAAATATCCCACATTAGTGCAACATGTTGACAATAGGAGAAACTAGGAACGAGGGGTATATGGGAACTCTGTCTTTTATTCACAACTTCTCTATATACCTAAAACAGCTCCTAAAATGAAAATTTATTTTAAAAATAGAGAAGTTTCTTCCCTAAGATCAGACTTCCACTTGCACTAAAAATTAGCCTCTAGTTCTGTCTTCCAAAATTCTGTCCTTGACAACCACAATCCTTGTTTTTCTGTACTGACTCCTTCAGACAGCCTGGGGGACTTTTCAGCCCTTTCCCACCTGACCAAGCATCAGTCTTGGTCTTGGGCTCTCCTGTCCAAACTTGTCTGGATGATAAATTGTCATGACCACTTTGGTATGCCTCAAAATGAAGGGAAGTAAGTAAGATCTGTGTTCTGTCCTTCTGACACTCACATTATGGGGTACTCAGAGATGTCACTGAACATGAGGAAAGAATAATTATTATTCAGATCCCTGACTCCCCAAAAATGAGGCCTGATGATTTCTGTCCTATCTAGGGCTACAAACAGGTTATCCTGGCTCCAGCAAGTCTTGAACTTGTCCCTAGCTGTCTTGGCCCAGCCCTTCAGGGAGCATTGCCTATGACGTCACAAGGCATTCCAAAGTCAGGGGCGCCTGGGTGATGCTGTCAGTTAAGCCTCTGACTCTTGGTTTCAACTCAGGTCGTGATCTCAGGGTCATGAGATCAAGCCCCAATTCAGGCTCCATGCTCAGAGTGGTGTCTGCTTGGGACTCCCTCTCCCTCTTCCCCTCCCACTTGTGTGCACGTGCACTCTCTTGCATTCTCTCTCTCTCACACATAAATAAATAAATCTTAAAAAAATGTTCAAAAGTCAGCCAGGAGTAAGTAAAAAAAAACAAACGTATCGGTATTCAAAAGATCTTTTGCACTCACAATGCTGCACTAGCTGCCTAGGCTCTCTTGAGCGAGCCATATTTTCTTATATAAATTTTAATCTTCAGGATCCCTTTCAGCTATTTTACTTCATTCAGCAGCTCTAAGAGATTCAACATTTTCTCCCCTCCCCCAGCTTTATTGAGATATAATACACATGTAACTGTGTATAAGTTTAAGGTTGCAATGTGATGATTTGATGCACATACCCAACAAGTACATGAAAGGTGCTCAATAGCACTAATCATCAGAGAAATGCAAACAAAAACAATAAGATATCATCTCACACCTGTTAGGATGGCTAATATCAATACGATAAGAGATAAACACTGGTGAGGATGTGGATAAAAGGGAACCCTGGCACACTGTTGGTGGGAATGTAAATTGGAGTAGCCACTAATGGAAAACAGTATGGAGGTTCCTCAAAAAGTTAAAAATAGAACTACAATATAATCTAGCAATCCCATTTTGGGTACCTACCCAAAGGAGATGAAATCACTATCTCAAATAGACATCTGCACTCCCACCTTCATTTGGGCATTATTCACCATAGCCACAACATGGAAATAACGTAAGTGTCCATCACTGGATAAAGAAAATGGGTTTGTATATATGAAAACATACAATGGGATATTATTTAGATGAAGAAGAAGGAGGAGGAGAAGGAGAAGGAGGGGGAGGAGGGGGAGGAAAAGGAGAAGAAAAAAAAAATCCTGTCATTTGAGACAACATGGATGGATCTTGCAGGTTATCATGCTAAGTCAAGTAAGTTCAGCTTTTTCTTAACACATTTACTCTGTTTTCCCCATAGACAAGTCTTTAGTCTAGCCTGCTTAGGTGAGCTTTCTTAAATAGCTTATCATCCAACTCTTTCACGGGCCTGACCACTATACTTCAGGCAAAACAAATGTCACTCCATTGCTCAATAGGTACCAGTGCAACCCTCACAGAATCATTCCCTGCCCATTTAATGCTAGGTGTGACTTCAGTTGAAATGTATTTGTGCACCACATCCTTCCAGAAAGGATTTTAAGTCAGCTTCTAAAGTGAAAAAATATAAAAGTAGAAAAATACAAATTAAATAATAAGAGAAGAGAAAAAAAATGCACGAATAACAAAGCTCAATATGGCTTTTAGAACTGAACGTAAAAACCACATAAACTTCCTGGTATCCCAGTCAAGGAAAGAATTGTGCACAAGATTTCTACTTCTTATAATTTTCTAAGGAAAAAATTTCTTGGACGCCTGGGTGGCTCAGTTGGTTAAGCGACTGCCTTCGGCTCAGGTCATGATCCCAGAGTCCCGGGATCGAGTCCCGCATCGGGCTCCCTGCTCGGCAGGGAGTCTGCTTCTCCCTCTGACCCTCCCCCCTCTCATGTGCTCTCTCTCATTCTCTCTCAAATAAATAAATAAAATCTTTAAAAAAAATTTCTTTTTAGTCCCAACTTTGAATGAAATGTCTGATTTTAGGGTACTGTACAGCAGACATTGAAAGGCATGATCTACGACATCCTCCATAGAAGTTTCATAGTAAATGCAAATGTTACGTAACCATTTGTCTGTATGTTCCTTCCAAAAATTAGAGACCTAACAATTCATTATATGTTACTTTGGGGGGAAAAGGTTTAATGATTTAGCTCTCTTATTTTCTCAATTAGCTCAAGAATAAGTTGCAGAAAAACTATAAGTAGTAAAAGATGATATAAGACTTGAATTATCTTCCAGACATTTTGGGCTGCTGACTATAAACAGCTGAGAGATAATCTAAGATTACAACCTCCAGAAAAAGTCTGGGGTAGTCCTAACTTGTGATAACTTAGTATAGATCCAAAATCTTTTGAATCATAGTAGAGAAAGTGAAAGACTTAATATTCTATTATTCACATTAGGGCATTTTAAGTTAGTTTTCCTGTTCACCTAGAAATCTATTTTACTTCATCATGTGATTATGCACCACAAGGGAATTATCAGGTAAAAACCACCTTTTTTTCTCAAGAAAAACTTTGCAAAAAATTTAACACTCAGAGTCAGTGTTTACTTAGACTATTATCTGCAATGGCAACTGAATACTGTATTGACTGCTTTGCCTGGGGCAATGAGTTGTGCATTGAGAACAGCAAAATGTGGGAGTCTGTTTTTTCAGTGGGGTTTTCAGTGGGAGTCTGTTTTTTCAGTCTCGTTAAGGAAAACGAATACACACCCATCAGATAAAAAGCCAACGGAAAATGTAAGTTAAATGTCAAATGACTGCCTGTTTCAATTTGATGTTACCTGAAAACAACAATTAGGCTACTCATCTGGGACTAACATCTGTCTTTGATGCAGCAAAGTGTACAGGTATAGAAGTTTACAGTATAGAAGTTTCATAGTAAGTGCAAAAGTTACGCAACCATTTGTCTATAAGTTCCTTCCAAAAATTACGAGACATAACGATTAGTTATATGTTATTATTCATTGCATAAGGGTGCAGACCCAGGAATAGGCAACTGAGTTCTCCTAGCTGGGGCCTGGGGCAGCTTCACTGTGGCCTCTTTGCCCCCCACAGTCACTTTTCACAGGGCATCAGGTAGTAAATAGCTTGCTGGATGTGGTCCCTCTGAGTAGGAATGCTACATCCCTCTAGAATGCTGCCCACTTTTACCTACTCCTTCTAGGACTTCATATTATACCCAACGCTTTCTAAATTAATACCAATAATTCTTACATCATATATAACAGGAAATCGCTGTAAGCAGAGATTTATGTGCAATCAGCTCTCTGACTTGGTACCTTGTTAGAAATTACTTCCAAGGTATCTTCTGATTTCTCAGGAAAGTGAAAAGGACAGTGAGTTATACAAGAAGGAAGAGAAAGGAATAATCCCTGAGGACCAAAGCAGTTGAGCAAATCTTGTGAGGGAAGAGGGACTTGAGCTAAAGTCGGAAGGAAGGGAGGGATTAGTTAAATCAGTTGCCTAGGGAGAAATCACTACTGTAAATGTGATGAGAAACTAGAAGCACAGCCTCCAGAAGGACATTGACTATCTTAACCCACTTTCCTTATTTGTACTGAGATAGCAGAAAACTCCTTATTAGAATCATCTAGTTCATCTCAGGCTCTCCTTTCATCAAACCATGATAGGTCATAATGTGCATCCCGTTCTTTGCCCCATGCAGGGCCCTGTCATAAGGGGAGATGGGTGAACTGCAGTGGCTAATGTTTTTGTCAAAATTCTCCATCTTCCACATGCCAACAGCTCATAAGCTTCATTGGCTCAGTCTTTTCCTCCTGCGGTAGATGAAAAGGTTTTGCATGAAGAGCAGACAAAATCCTCCCTATAAAAATTAAGAGTAACATTTGTCTTAACTCATCAGGATGGATGGGCTGCTCAGCTTGGCATAGGAACTTCAAATTTCATCTTCCATAGTATTCTTCAGGTAGCTGCTGCTGCTAGTAATTGCATGTATTCTAGTTTATTTCCTTCAAGGTCAGTCATCAGTACACACTGGAAATGAACTCATGTAATCTTGAGGAAGCCAATGTGTTTGGGAGAATTTTCAGAATTCCAATACCCTACAACTGGTAATAATCATGTTGCACTCGAAGCAAGAATTGAAACTCCAGTCTGTTTTAATATGCAACATAACTGTATCTACCTGCTTTATTTTCTTTGCTGTTAGAGAAATCCAACACACTTCACACTGGGGTGGGGTACAGGGATGGTTGAGCAGGGATGACTAGAAAGGAGAAACATTCTTGAATGATGCACTTACCAGGCAAGTTTACAAAGGACAAATTAGTCCCAGGAAAGTTATCCAAGAAAGGCATGGAGGGTGGCATGGAGCCAGATGATGGTAGCCTTTGGAGACCTGGCTTGGAATCCTACCTCTACCAGCCACCATTCTGTGATCTGGCACATTTGTGACTATTATTATATACTCAGGTAACAGCCTTAGGATCTTGGGGATATTTGTCATGGTTTTTAAACTTTCTTGGATGACTATGCCTATTCTAGATATAACTGCAAAAATTGCCAATTGTTGTCTCACAAATTCAGGTACCTTGTCTTTCATAAATCATAACTGGAAAGGTTTTAGTTGTGACAATTCTAATGAGGTGTTGGTAGTCTATCTTCCAACAAAGAACTTTAAAAGTTTGTGGAATTTCAGACATTGGTAAACAGGTTAAGGATAGAGGAGGTCTGCCTGTGATCTTTAAAATCATACCACGGTATTACTGTTATGAAAACAAGAATCCTAATGGTTTAGAGATAAATACTAAAGTATTTACAGATGATATGAGATGATGTCTTGAATTAGCTTTATAAATAATCTTTGAGGGAGAGAGATGGAGTGGGTGGGCGCACAGATGAAATAGGGTTTGCCAAGTATTGGTAATTATTGAAGTTTTTGATGACCACATGAGGACACATTTTACTATTCTATCTAGGTTTAAATATATTTTAAAATATCCATAATAAAAAGATTTTCAAAATGGCCCCTTAGGGTAGATATTACAGAAACAAAGGATGAAACTTAACCTATAGATACACTTCTTTATCCCTTCCTGTCTTTCCTACACCTTATACATATTGACAGATTTAACTAATTAGAAGTAAATCAGACTTCAGGACCTAAAATATGTTGCAAAAGTTCCATGACAGCCTTTGGTCCAAAGTGTTAGAATTGAGACTCAACCAAGCATGTTCATTTTTTATGTGGACCGCATAGCCAGCAGCAGAAAATGAAGTTATTGAGTTGGATTCTGGGCAATAAAAATCTCTGTCTATTAAAACTATCAAGTTTAGTAGTAACAGTAGTAACAACAGCCACATGATCATTGTTTTTGTACTCTGATATTGGCATGAACTACTTAGGGACAGCTGAGTTCCCCATTCAAATACCCAGATTCCCTTGGTTTCACACACATCTTGTATTGTTTAAAATCCTGGGGATGATTCCAGTTATAAGCAAATATGAGTCTGAACCAAACTTACCAATTTTCCTGGAAGCGACAATTAGTCAAAACTCTCCTTTGGTGCCTTGGGGACCAAGCTGTTTACTAAGATGAGAGTGGGAACACTTTGTACATTAGTTCCTTATCAAAGCAAAAAGTTCTTTTACTGTGTGATTGTCCCTATCCAAATTTTGAGGATGTTGCTGTCTATTTCTCTACCCCCAAAGGGGAGCTCAAGTTCTGCCTTTTCCATTGAGTGTCCATTGACAAGTTCAGTCTATAATAAACTCTTCTTGAATTTTTTTGGCACATTTATTCATTTAAAAAGCATTGAGAATTCACAGACACCCAACACAAACATAAACACATACACACACATTAAGCATAGTGACTACATGGTCAATGTTCAATAAGCATCATTTTGACTCACTGAAATATACAGGTTTTTTAGTGGATAAAAAAATGTCATGGCAAAAATTTACCATATAAAATGATTTATTTTTATCAAATAAATGAATGGTGGCTATGTGTGAAGCATGTTACTAGTCCCTGTGTGGAAACAGATAAATAAATGACTCCTTCTCTCTAAGAGTTCAATATCCAAAGGTCTAAGCAGATATGTATGCTGGTAACTGAAGTGAAGCCAGGTAATAACTAAGTGGAGTTTGAATAACAAATGAAGTAAATTCCGGACTCCTTCCAAGATGTTGCTGTCCTGATCTCGGGTTGGCCCCATCATTTCCAGGAAAACCTCATGACAAATTCTTCACCCCCTATTGTCAACTCTACAAATCTAATGTGCAATAACGATGTCATAAAGTCAAATACCAGTCTCATCTCTCATTAGAAGGCTAGGGAATAGCTATTCTAGAATCTGAATCAGTAGCTGTTTTGATTCCCAGTCATTGTTTTTTCCAGTAAGCCATGGATTTAAGTCTGTTAATCAGGAAGCACAGCAGGGATCCTGGAAATGCTATGTCATCACTTTATACAAGTTTACAGTGTTCTTGCCAGGTTTGCAATAAGAAACGGCTTCATGATGTAAAATTTGAATTTGTTTGCCATGACATTTAGTTAAGAGTCTCAATGAATTGGTTAAGAAACCTTTCTTATCTTCCAGAAGAGGTGAATACTTGAAAGACAAATTCCTCTGCACAGGATTTCCTTAGAGCTGATCTCTATCTCCTTCTATTACTTTTAATGGACTTGTAGCTAACTTAGACTTGCTTAAACTTTTTTTCTAAGAATAAAATCTGAATAAACTTTTTACCCATTCTATAATAGAGGAACACTAGAGAACAACTAAAAATACATACAAAATAAATTTCTCATATGTGACATCTGTGTCCACGTCTATGTATAGAATCATAATGGGAAGTCATTGATATTTGAGCAAAATTTATTTAAAAAATTCAGTAAACACATTTCCTTAAGGCAGAGCTTGGGGACTTTGATCTTGAGCTAGGCATTCTTAAATAAAATTATTTGGTTTTACAACATCTAAGTTTAAATTGCAATTATACACTAGTATTTTGAGCACAGAATGAATTAGATACAAGGTGATCACAAGAACATATTTTTGAGAAAATATTCCAGGATAACATCAGTTTTCTCAAAATCTTTATAAATCCTTTGCTAATCAAACTATCTTTTGACCCATTTAAGTGATAAGATGACTGGTTAATGTTGGAGGACAAAACCTCAAGAAACTTACTTCAATTTAGAGTAATTCTGAAGAGCCGATTCTAATTTTAATTTTTCTCATGAGATTGGCTGGTTGGTCACAGGTCTGAAAAAAGAAAAATTGAAATATTAGATACAAGGAGGTAAAGACTTCACTAATCATTACTCCCAGGGATATCCCTGCAATTCTATGCTGAGAGGGACCAGAGATCCTATTGCGGGGGCGGGGGGGCACATCTACCAGGGAATGTTGCCGAAGTCCCATTAAGCTTGAAGCTACTCTGCCACCAATTCCTTTAGTTTAATCGTACCAAGAGGCCAGCAGGCAGGAAAGAAACCATGTTACTAGCAGAGAAGGGAAGACTGTTTGTACCAAGGTGATTGATAATCTTCCGCACAATTTTAATTTTAAATGGACAAGTACAGTAGCCACAGTCTGAAAAGGGCATGACAACCAGTCCTCAAAACCTGAGGGTTGAGGGCCAGGGTTATATCACCATGTAAGTATATTAGATCACAGGAGTTGCTAGCCAAGGGTACCAGGGAATCTAAAATAGAATAGGAAGGCTGATGAATATCACTTGTAGCCCCAAGACCAACTGTTGTGACAGGAACTGTACTACTTTTTTTTTTTTTTTTAGTTTTCCCCCAACCAGAATCCTAGAAGGGTTGTTCCTAGATTTGTTGACTTTAAATAAAGCAACAGGATCTGAGCAACACAATGAACTGTAGTCAAAGCTATAGCATATGCCACCCAGAACTTCCACTCCCCCACAATTGCTAAGATCTAGCAGAGCTGCCTTGCCCAAGATTATGCCCCTCCCCAGGAGCAGCCTGCATCCACTGACTGATGGAAAATGAAAAAAAGGCCCCCCAACCCCCTGCCTCAATACAAGGCAGTTTGAGGTATTTTTGAAGGGCCTTTGCAACTTCAGAGAGCAATCTAAGATGGCTGAGTTCTCCATTGCAACTTCATCACCATCAACACACACATCATCAACACTTCCTTCTGCCAAACTGTGGTTCCTAACTCATTAAGGTGTTGTTTCAGGAAGCAGTTTCCAAGAAATCTCTGCATATAAATCTCTACCTCAGCATTAAGGCATTGCTAATCCCACTACTCTACCTGGGACTCCCACCCTTCCCCCACTACTATTGCTACTATTACTAAATGCGTACCAATCATGAAAACCACATAGTTATTTGTGGAGTTAAAAATTCTCAAAGCCATACGTGCTATTCTTTTTTTTATAATATGTTTGCAATTACTTAATACATCTAACATTTATTGAATGTTAAAGATGTGCCAGCCAGAACTTTGCATACATTAAATCATTTAATCCTCACAAATCCTTGAAGGGGCTATATTTTATATATATTAAATATAGACTATTATATATATAAATACAAATACACACACACACACACACACAAAGACAGAAAAGGAGGATGAGCCATCACAAGGTTAAATAAATTACCCAAAATTGCACAACATACAACTGATAGCTGGTATTTAAACATGAAAAGTGTTTGGTTTCAAAGCCCAAGCTTTTAGATCACTACAACTCTACTTCCTGCCTATAAATATATGAAGTAAGTTCATGGTTTGACACACATTGCTTTCTAACTCATTGTTACATTCCATTTGCGTCTTGCTGGTTTTGTTTGATGGGAGAAAAGCCAAGATACAAAAATGAAGTAGCCTCCTTGTGGTTATGGGCCATGTTCATTCTTTTCTAGACACATTTCTTTCTTTGTGGGAGCTCCATCCTTTTCTGGGACACCTTTTTGTTTGCCTGAACAGCACAGTCATGATGGTTACATAGTGATTATATGTCTATTCTATATACTGGTTGAGATTTGCAACGATCCAGTTACACTTTCACCTTTTAAGAAACACTATGTATACTTATTTGAGGCTAAATCTACCCTAGCAAAATGGCAGCTTTGTGTTTCTAGCCTGTAATTCTATGCAGGACCACAGTAATAGCTTTTCAAATTAACATCTTTTCAAATTTAGTACATTTGCCAATGAAACGTAAAATGGAAAAGGTAGATGCCTATTATCAGAGGAGTATTTTCATTCTTAACATATTTTTTACTACATTTTCTACTTTGTAACTAATGGAAAATTCAACTGCCAGCCAGTGGCATAAACATAGGATATTGCTAGCATGTATATTTTTCTCACAAACGTTTTTATGCCTATTGCTAATGCTATGAACCTACCGTAACCAGAATCCCCGCGGAGCACACCGAAGAGAGTAGGGAAGGCTTAAGCTGCATCAGCTATACTACGTGTGGACTCTGCTGAAATCAAAAGCAACCAAAGAAGGAGACGGTCTCCACTCTGACCAATTTTCTGTTGAATCCTTTCTTCCATACTGCCTGACTTCTGAACAATAGATTGGATCCCAGCCTTGGATTCTAAATCTTTGCAGTGTCTATTGTGAAAAGGCTTTCTACCATCATAGGATCTGAAAGCCACCCTCCCTCCTGGAATGCATCACAGTCTGGTAGCACTCAGAGCTTTTAGCTTGTTAGTGCAAATCAACTTTTATTGCCTGCATTTGAGAGAAAAGGACAGTGAAATCGCACGTCCATACATTATTTTGGCTATTTGTAAAAGGTTAAAAAAGACGAATGGAGGCGAAAACTGCAGCATTTTCTAAAGGCTTAAGAAATTACTTTGAAACACACATACCCCCCCTCCCCCGACAGCTGCTAGTGGTTCCTGATAGCACACCAAAGACAAACTAAACGTTAGCTAAGTGATTTACTGTCAACGTGGGATGACATTTTGACATGCATGGTTCTTATGTTTTCCCATTTTCTGTATGAAATTTGTGGAACTTTTAAAGCTGTTTGAGTCCAGCAGCTTGCTTAGCTGCTCTGACTGCTCAAGCCCTGCAGACAGTAAGTGGCAAGGGGTGGTAAAGAATTACCAATAAATTGGGAGCTGAGAAGCAAGAGTGATGAGTAAGGCAAGTGTTGATATTAGAAGCTTTGATTTGGGGGTTTATAAAGGTAACCAAATGTGACATTCAGTCATCTGGATTCTGAAATGGGCGAGTGCAAGGGTTACAGATGATAGCTTTTAGTGAAGGGCAAAATCTTTTAAATCTTTTATGGCTGAAGTTTCAAGGCAAAGTCAAAACTAGATTAGAAGATAATCAATACTCTGAGGCTTACCAGGAGGTTTAGAACATTTTCACTCAGAGTGCCTATCTTAGGAAATGGTTTTGGGGAACAGTCTCAAGTAGAAACAGTAAAAGGGGCTTTTTGAAGGTGATAAGAGAAAAACATATTTAAAAATACAGAATGATAAGTGTTATAAACATCTCATTTGTGCATATATAAAGGGGTCAGGAATGGTTATCTACATGTAATTATGGCATTGCTGGTGTGCTAATATCCAAAACATCCGGTGGGTCATTTTTTTTTTTTTTTTTACTTCACCAGGTTTTATCCCTCAAAGTAGAGGATTTGGGTGATGAGAAGATATGTAATGTTGACCGTTTTCTTGTAGCCTAGGGTCTTGAGAATATATTGTCTCGGCCATGGCTGGGGCAAATTGGCAGGTGTTCTTCCAGTGAAGACTTTTAAGAGATTTTTGCAAAAAGTGGTTTTGAACTAAGTCTGGTATATGCACAATTCTAAGTTTTCTATCTACAAACTAATTGTGAACCTGTGTTTGTAACTGAAATGCCATGCTTTCATCTATTTGTTCAATGACATGTATCAAGCCTCTACCAAATGCTAGGAATATTCATATGTATAAATGCTTCCTAAAGCTTCCTACTGTTGCTAGACATTTCTCCTCTCTCAGATTTCCTGCCCCACAGCTGCCCTACCTCTGTCATGATGAGGCATATTTCAAGGATAGAATCTAAATATTCTCATTTTTCATTTCCCTGCACCTGTATCTATTTCTACCTCATTCCCTATTATTGAAGAAATGTCCTCCGTCTATTGAGGATCAAGCTCCCCAACTGCTCTAACCTTCCCATGGGCTTTTGCATCCCTTTCTTAACCGCACCATCAAACTCTTCCTCCGCCTCACCTTTCCCATTAGCAACGAACATGTGTATCTTTACTATTCAAGAAGAATCCTCCAAGCGTCTCATATTCCCCTCCAGATATCCCCTTTTTTCTATTCCCTTCTACAGAACCACTTTTCAATAATTGTTTATACCTGCTGTCTCCACCACCTTGCATCACATTTGCTCCTCCTTCCACTCCAGTTGGGCTATGTCTCCCCTCCCCAACTTCACTGAAATGCTATTTACTCCAAGGTTACCAATGATGTCTATGCTGTTAAGGCTTCTTTTCTGTTCTAACTTCATCTTCCTCTCATCAATATTCCGTGTGGTAGCTGCCCCCCACCCCCTTCTTGAAATACTATCTTCCTGAAGATTCCAGGACAGTACTCTTTCCTGGTTTGTCTCTGTTTTGATCCCACCTTCTCAGTTTTTTGTTTGTTTTCCTGATGACTCCAGAGTTTGGTCCCAGACTCTCTACACCTCTCTCAATAGGTTGTTTTTGTTTTTTTCATCTGTGACCTCATCCATTCCTATGGCTTTAAATATCATGTTTTATTTTCAGCCCAAAGCTACTTCTGGGCTCCAAACTCAAATATGCAACTACACCTGGACATCTCCAAATTGGAAAGCTCACAATCATTTCCACTAAGTGAGTTGAAATGGATTCCTTGATTGCTACCTACTCTCCCACCAATTTCTTCCCCAGCCTTATAGTCTCACTACATGGCACCACTATCCAGTTGTTCAAGGAAAAGGCTAAGAATCACTCTTGATGCCTCTCTCTGCATCATTCTGTACATTCAACGATTATCAAATATGGACGTTTCTTCCTCTGAAATGTATTTAAAATCCACTTGCCTGCCTTGATCTCTACTCTTACTACTTCTAGTCCAGTGTTCCTTCATGTCCTGTCTGGATGAGTGCAATTCCCCACACTGTACCTTCTTGCCCCTTACCCTTCTAAAATTCACTCTTCCTAAAACAGCCAGGCTAATTGTTTTAAACATAAATCACCTCCTCTCACTTCCTTGCCTATAAACTCATCAATGACTTTCCATTGCACCTGAATAAAATCCAAATCCTTTACATGGCTGGAGCTCTTTTCTCCCACCTATGGCTCTCTGTGTTTCCAATTCTCATTCTTTAGACCTGGGCAACAGACAGTTCCTCAAAGAAGACATTCCTCACTACCTACATAGATTTCTAGGTATCAGGGCTTTATTTCTCTCAAGGCACCCACTGCAACAGTTTGTTTATTTTGTCTCCATTAGTTGATTCCAAGCTCCTGAGAGCAGGAACCATGATTGTCATGTTCATTAACACATGATTTGGTGCCTACTTTTGTGCTTGACACATTTAACAGTTCAAAAATTATATTTAAATCAATGAAGGAAGGAAGAGAGAAAGGAATATGATTTCCTGCAAATTTACCAGCACTTGAGCCAAATCACTCAGTTTCAAAATTAGGAATACCTGGGCCTGGGCTCAGCAACTTATTTGCTCTGATGGTACATTTCACTGAAGGAAGAGCTGGTTGCATTCAAGCAAAGCACTATATATTACACTTATTTTTAAAAATAGCTTTCATTAAGCTATGAATCTTTGTACTTTGTATTCAGTTTTAAGAGCTCATCAAATGTTAAACAAGATAATGAAAGTTTTGCAAATTCCACCATTTTCACAGATTCTATCTTTCGTTAGTAGTTGAATTATGTATATGATACACTTACTGACAATATAAATTCTAAGGATGACTAAACTGAATCCCAAGTTTTCAGACAAGTTAACAATCATCCCCTTTGGGCAACTGAATATTATAAAATATTATTAGATGTTAGAGGCATTTCATATTAAATGAAATTACATGAGAATCCCAAATGAAGTTTAGACTTGAGTGTATGATATGCCCCCATCTGGAATTGGAGGGACTTCTACAAAGGCCTGAGCCAAAAGGAAACCAGTGCTGGTCTAATGAGGATCTGGGAGAGACCTCATGAGAATTTTAATATGCTTCTACTTCTTTCCCCTTTTCACTTGGTTTTTAAGGACATAAATCATTATTGGATGACCAAGAGGCTGTATTGATATGTGACTATTGAATTAGTCATTTTTTCCATTAGATCAGAGCCTTTTTGTCCTGTGATCCTGATGGTCAATATCTGCACAATCAATTGGTTTGGACACTCAGTCAATATGGGCTGGAAATGGAGAGGTCACTATTCATCTCTTCCACATTTCTTTCTTTTTTTTTTTTAAATTTTTTTATTGTTATGTTAATCCCCATACATTACATCATTAGTTTTAGATATAGTGTTCCATGATTCATTGTTTGTGCATAACACCCAGTGCTCCATGCAGAACGTGCCCTCCTCAATACCCATCACCAGGCTAACCCATCCTCCCACCCCCTCCCCTCTAGAACTCTCAGTTTGTTTCTCAGAGTCCATCGTCTCTCATGGTTCGTCTACCCCTCCGATTTCCCCCCTTCATTCTTCCCCTCCTGCTATCTTCTTTTTTTTTTTTTCTTAACATATATTGCATTATTTGTTTCAGAGGTACAGATCTGAGATTCAACAGTCTTGCACAATTCACAGCACTTACCAGAGCACATAACCTCCTCAGTGTCTATCACCCAGCCACCCCATCCCTCCCACCCCCCACCACTCTAGCAACCCTCAGTTTGTTTCCTGAGATTAAGAATTCCTCATATCATTGAGGTTATATGATACGTGTCTTTCTCTGTTTGACTTATTTCACTCAGCATAATACCCTCCAGTTCCATCCATGTCGTTGCAAATAGCAAGATCTCATTCCTTTTGATGGCTGCATAATATTCCATTGTATATATATACCACCTCTTCTTTATCCATTCATCTGTTGATGGACATTTTGGCTCTTTCCACAGTTTGGCTATTGTGGACATTGCTGCTATAAACATCAGGGTGCACGTACCCTTTCGGATCCCTACTTTTGTATCTTTGGGGTAAATACCCAGTAGTGCAATTGCTGGGTCATATGGTAGCTCTATTTTCAACTGTTTGAGGAACCTCCATACTGTTTTCCAGAGTGGCTGCACCAGCTTGCATTCCCACCAACAGTGTAGGAGGGTTCCCCTTTCTCCGCATCCCCGCCAACATCTGTCGTTTCCTGACATTAATTTTAGCCATTCTGACTGGTGTGAGGTGGTATCTCATTGAGGTTTTGATTTGGATTTCCCTGATGCCGAGCGATGTTGAGCACTTTTTCATGTGTCTGTTGGCCATTTGGATGTCTTCTTTGGAAAAATGTCTGTTCATGTCTTCTGCCCATTTCTTGATTGGATTATTTCTTCTTTGGGTGTTGAGTTTGATAAGTTCTTTATAGATTTTGGATACTAGCCCTTTATCTGATATGTCATTTGCAAATATCTTCTCCCATTCTGTCGGTTGTCTTTTGGATTTGTTGACTGTTTCCTTTGCTGTGCAAAAGCTTTTTATCTTGATGAAGTCCCAATAGTTCACTTTTGCCCTTGCTTCCCTTGCCTTTGGCGATTTTTCTAGGAAGAAGTTGCTGCGGCTGAGGTCAAAGAGGTTGCTGCCTGTGTTCTCCTTTAGGATTTTGATGGACTCCTGTCTCACATTGAGGTCTTTCAACCATTTGGAGTCTATTTTTGTGTGTGGTGTAAGGAAATGGTCCAGTTTCATTCTTCTGCATGTGGCTATCCAATTTTCCCAACACCATTTGTTGAAGAGACTGTCTTTTTTCCATGGGACATTCTTTCCTGCTTTGTCAAAGATGAGTTGACCATAGAGCTGAGGGTCCATTTCTGGGCTCTCTGTTCTATTCCATTGATCTATGTGTCTGTTTTTGTGCCAGTACCATACCATCTTGATGATGACAGCTTTGTAATAGAGCTGGAAGTCCGGAATTGTGATGCCACCAGCTTCGCTTTTCTTTTTCAACATTCCTCTGGCTATGTGGGGTCTTTTCTGGTTCCATACAAATTTTAGGATTATTTGTTCCATTTCTTTGAAAAAAGTGGATGGTATTTTGATGGGGATTGCATTGAATGTGTAGATTGCTCTAGGTAGCATTGACATCTTCACAATATTTGTTCTTCCAATCCATGAGCATGGAATGTTTTTCCATTTCTTTGTGTCTTCCTCAATTTCTTTCATGAGTATTTTATAGTTTTCTGAGTACAGATTCTTTGCCTCTTTGGTTAGATTTATTCCTAGGTATGTTATGGTTTTGGGTGCAATTGTAAATGGGATCGACTCCTTAATTTCTCTTTCTTCTGTCTTGTTGTTGTTGTATAGGAATGCCACTGACTTCTGTGCATTGATTTTATATCCTGCCACTTGACTGAATTCCTGTATGAGTTCTAGCAGTTTTGGGGTGGAGTCTTTTGGGTTTTCCACATAAAGTATCATATCATCTGCCAAGAGTGAGAGTTTGACTTCTTCTTTGCCGATTTGGATGCCTTTGATTTCTTTTTGTTGTCTGATCGCTGTGGCTAGGACTTCTAGTACTATGTTGAATAGCAGTGGTGAAAGTGGATATCCCTGCCACATTCCTGACCTTAGGGGGAAAGCTCTCATTTTTTCCCCATTGAGAATGATATTTGCTGTAGGTTTTTCATAGATGGCTTTTATGATATTGAGGTATGTACCCTCAATCCCTATACTCTGAAGAGTTTTGATCAAGAAAGGATGCTGTACTTTGTCAAATGATTTTTCTGCATCTATTGAGAGGATCATATGTTTCTTGTTCTTTCTTTTGTTAATGTATTGTATCACGTTGATTGATTTGTGGATGTTGAACCAACCTTGCAGCCCAGGGATAAATCCCACTCGGTTGTGGTGAATAATCCTTTTAATGTACTGTTGGATCCTATTGGCTAGTATTTTGGTGAGAATTTTTGCATCCATATTCATCAGGGATATTGGTCTGTAATTCTCCTTTTTAATGGGTCTTTGTCTGGTTTTGGGATCAAGGTAATGCTGGCCTCATAAAATGAGTTTGGAAGTTTTCCTTCCATTTCTATTTTTTGGAACAGTTTCAGAAGAATAGGTATTAATTCTTCTTGAAATGTTTGGTAGAATTCCCTGGAAAGCCATCTGGCCCTGGGCTTTTGTTTTTTGGGAGATTTTTGATGACTGCTTCAATTTCCTTAGTGGTTTTAGGTCTGTTCAGGTATTCTATTTCTTCCTGGCTCAGTTTTGGTAGTTGATACATCTCTAGGAATGCATCCATTTCTTCCAGATTATCTAATTTGCTGGCATAGAGTTGCTCATAATACGTTCTTATAATTGTTTGTATTTCTTTGGTGTTGGTTGTGATCTCTCCTCTTTCATTCATGATTTTGTTGATTTGGGTCATTTCTCTTTTCTTTTTGATAAGTCTGGCCACGGGTTTATCAATCTTGTTAATTCTTTCAAAGAACCCACTCCTAGTTTCGTTGATCTGTTCTACTGTTCTTTTAGTTTCTATTTCATTGATTTCTGCTCTGATCTTTATTATTTCTCTTCTCCTGCTGGGTTTAGGCTTTATTTGCTGTTCTCTCTCCAGCTCCTTTAGGTGTAGGGTTAGCTTGTGTACTTGAGACCTTTCTTGTTTCTTGAGAAAGGCTTGTGTTGCTATATACTTTCCTCTTAGGACTGCCTTTGCTGCATCCCAAAGATTTTGAATAGTTGTGTTTTCATTTTCATTGGTTTCCATGAATTTTTTTAATTCTTCTTTAATTTCCTGGTTGACCCATTCGTTCTTTAGTAGGATGATCTTTAGCCTCCATGTATTTGAATTCTTTCCGACTTTCCTCTTGTGATTGAGTTCTAGTTTCTAAGCATTGTGGTCTGAAAATAGGCAGGGAATGATCCCAATCTTTTGGTACCAGTTGAGACCTGATTTATGACCTAGGATGTGATCTATTCTGGAGAATGTTCCATGGGGACTAGAGAAGAATGTGTATTCCATTGCTTTGGGATGGAATGTTCTGAATAGGTCTGTGAAGTCCATTTGGTCCAGTGTGTCATTTAAAGTCTTTATTTCCTTGTTGATCTTTTGCTTAGACGATCTGTCCATTTCAGTGAGGGGGGTGTTAAAGTTCCCCACTATTATTGTATTGTTGTCGATGTGTTTCTTTGCTTTTGTTATTAATTGCCTTATATAATTGGCTGCTCCCATGTTAGGGGCATAGATATTTATAATTGTTAGATCTTCTTGTTGGATAGACCCTTTAAGTAGGATATAGTGTCCTTCCTCATCTCTTATTACAGTCTTTGGTTTAAAATCTAATTTGTCTGATATAAGGATTGCCACCCCAGCTTTCCTTTGGTGTCCATTAGCATGGTAAATGGTTTTCCACCCCCTCACTTTCAATCTGGGGGTGTCTTTGGTTCTAAAATGAGTCTCTTGCAGACAGCATATTGATGGGTCTTGTTTTTTAATCCAATCTGATAGCCTGTGTCTTTTGACTGGGGCATTTAGCCTATTTACATTCAGGGTAACTATTGAAAGATATGTGCCATTGTATTTCCTGTAAGGTGACTGTTACTGTATATTGTCTGTGTTCCTTTCTGGTCTAAGTTGCTTTTAGGCTCTCTCTTTGCTTAGAGGACCCCTTTCAAGATTTCTTGTAGGGCTGGTTTTGTGTTTGCAAATTCCTTTAGTTTTTGTTTGTCCTGGAAGCTTTTTATCTCTCCTTTTTTTTTTTTTTAAAGATTTTATTTATTTATTTATTGGAGAGCGAGCGAGGGTGAAACAGCATGAGAGAGGAGAGGGTCAGAGGGAGAAGCAGGCTCCCCACTGAGCTGGGAGCCCGATGTGGCACTCGATCCCAGGACCCTGGGATCATGACCTGAGCCGAAGGCAGTCACTTAACCAACTGAGCCACCCAGGCGCCCTTATCTCTCCTTCTATTTTCAATGACAGCCCAGCTGGATATAGTATTCTTGGCTGCATATTTTTCTCATTTAGTGCTCTGAATATATCCTGCCAGTCCTTTGTGGCCTGCCCGGTCTCTGTGGATAGGTCTGTTGCCAGTCTAATGTTTCTACCATTGTAGGTTACATATCTCTTCTCCTGCGCTGCTTTCAGGATTTTCTCTTTTTCTCTGAGATTCGTAAGTTTTACTATTAGATCTCGGGGTGTTGACCTATTTTTATTGATTTTGAGAGGGGTTCTCTGTGTCTCCTGGATTTTGATGCCTGTTTCCTTCCCCAAATTAGGGAAGTTCTCTGCTATAATTTGTTCCATTATACCTTCTGCCCCTCTCTCTCTTTCTTCTTCTTCTGGGATCCCAATTATTCTAATGTTGTTTCATCTTATGGTATTGCTTATCTCTTGAATTCTGCCCTCGTGATCCAGTAGTTGTTTATCTCTCTTTTTCTCAGCTTCTTTATTTTCCATCATTTGGTCTTCTATCTCACTGATTCTCTCTTCTGCCTCATTTATCCTAGCAGTTAGCGCCCCCATATTTGATTGCACCTCATTAATAGCCTTTTTGATTTCTACTTCATTAGATTTTAGTTCTTTTACTTCTCCAGAAAGGTTTTCTCTAATAACTTCCATGCTTTTCTCAAGCCCAGCTAGCATCTTTAAAGTGATGATTCCCCACTCTAGATCTGACATCATACTAATGTCCGTATTGAGTAGGTCCCTGGCAGTCGGTACTACCTCTTGTTCTTTTTGTTGAGGTGATTTTTTTCCGTCTTGTCATTTTGTCCAGAGGAGAATAGATTAATGAGAGAACAAAATGCTAACAGGGTAACAACGTTCCCAGAAAATATACTCTAAACAAATCAGAAAAGACCTGAAGCAGTGGGAAAAGAAAGGGAAAGAGAGAAAAAAGAAAAAGAAAAAGAAAAAAAAAGAAAAAGATAAAGATAAAAACAAACAAAAACAGAAGAAAACAAAACAAAAAAACCAGAATGTGATCAAATATGATCAGGCTGGTATATAGATCAGTACCACACACCACATTTTAGGTGTATTTTGGTCTGTTAGAAAAAAGTGCCTCCCAAAATTTTAAAGAAAGAAAAACTTATATATGTACAAAAATAAGGGTTGATATGATGAAGGGATGGAATATGAGTGTAAAGATGGAAATTATAAAAAATTTTATAAAAGGAATTGATAAGAAGTTTTTTGAAAAAAGAAAGAGGATAAAAAAAAAGAAAAAAAAAGGGAGAGAATGTGATCAGCCAGGGGAGTAGAAAAAAAACCATACACTAGAGATTTAGGTTATATTTTGATCTGTTAGAAGAAACTATCTCAAAATTTTAAAGAGAGAACAACTTATATATATATGCCAAAAATATGGGTAACTACTATGAAGGGATAGAATATGACTCTAAAAATGAAAAATAAAAATGAAATATAAAAATGTTTTTTTTTAAAAAAGGGATTGATAAGATGTTGGTTGAAAAAGGGAAAAAGAAAAATTCAAAAAAAAAAAGTTAAAAAAAAATTAACTTTGAAAGACTAAAGAATCCTGGGGAAAAAGCCAGGAATTTTATATGCATTATTCCCCTAGCGCTGGAGTTCTGCCGTTCTCATTAATTGGTAAACTTGGTCTTGGCTGGCTGTTCTTGCTGATCTTCTGGGGGAGGGGCCTGTTGCTGTGGTTTCCAAAAGTCTTCGCTGGTGGCGGAATTGCCCCGCCCTTGCCCGGTCCTGGCTAAGTAATCTGCTCGGGTTTGCTCTCCGGAGATTTTGTTCCCTGCAAGCTTTCCGTACAGCTTTGGAGGCGGAGAGTGAAAATGGCGGCCTCCCAATCTCCGACTCAGAGGAGCCGAGAACTCGGGCCCTGCTCCTCAGAGAGCCCCCAGAGAAGAGCAGTCAGTCACTCCCGTCTCCCCGGTCTCCGGCCGCACTCCGTGCTCACCCGGCCTGTGACCGTGCATTTCTATCTCTGGCACCCGACCCCATGTGGAGTCTCCAAACCCAGCAGATCCCTGCAGTGCGCTCCCACGCCGCTCCTCCCGGGGGAGGAAGGTGAGTCTCCCCGGATCTGCCACTTGTTGGGTCCCTGTTGGAGGAGCCGGGGCCTGACTGTGCCGCGGATCACGGTTTATGGCAACCCTGAGCTGAGAGCCCATGCCTCAGCTCCGTCTCTGCAGCCGGCTTCCCCATTCCAATACCTGGGAGCTCTGCCACACTCAGGCACCCCCGGTCTTTCTGTGACCCCGAGGGTCCTGAGACCACACTGTCCCACGAGTGTTCCACCCCCCGCTTAGCCACCAGAGTGACATCCCTCAGCGGAGCCGACTTCTAAAAGTTCCAATTCTGTGCTCCGCGGCTCTATCACTTGCCAGAAGCGGCCGCCGGAGGCCCCTCCCCCGCCGTCTATCCTCCCGAATATCGCCTCGGATTCACTTCTCCGCACGTCCTACCTTCCAGAAAGTGGTCGCTTTTCTGATGAGAGAGTTGTTGCTCTTCTTTTCTTCGATCTCCTGTTGAGTTTGTGGGTGTTCAGAATGGTTTGACCCCTATCCAGCTGAATTCCTGAGAGGAGACGAAATCCAGGTCTCCTACTCCTCCGCCATCTTGCTCCACCCCCCTCTCTTCCACATTTCTAAATGCTATATTTTTACCACAAAACCTGGCTCCAATTGGTTTTATTTTAGCAAATCTCTGCCTTAACTCAGTATGAGAAAAACAGAAACATTGACCAAAAGAGCACTTATTTGCAATGTTCAATAGGGAGCAAAACGAAGAACTAGATGCTAATATGGAACTCTGCTTGTTGCATGCCCTGTAGCACTTCTGTATCATAACTTTCAGCTTTCCAACTAGACAGTAAGTTCCCTAGGGCAGTGCTTGCTGTAAATTGTATTATTGTCAAAAATATTCACTGGCCCTCACCTCGAGGACCTCATGACAGAAGGATTATTCTTTCCACCTCATTGACAATTGGCTTATTGATGTGACTTAATTTGGCCAATGAAATGTGAGTCTATGTAACATATGCCACTTCCAAGCAGAAATTTTAAAAGCTAACCCATGATTCTGCCCTTGCTATTTTCTGACTATAATGAGTCCAGCATGAGTAGACAGGGTCTGCTCCTTCAGCCTAAATTAACAGAGTCAAAGCCAATCTTCAAAAGACATACAGGCAACAAATAAACCTTTGTCATTAAAGGCATCAAAGATTTTTGGTGGTTCTTTGTTACTGGAGTGAAGCCTACGTTAAGCTCATATATGCTATATAACTAACCTCAAATTCTGGCAGAATGTATGTATGGCAAAGAGGATGATAATTTGTTGAATGAGAAAATGAACCAGAAAAAGAGACCGTGTTCATTACAATATTTTATTATTTCACAAAGCACTACTGGGTACAGAGATATAATGTATTCTAGTCACTAAGATAAAGAATTCATTTCCAAAGTGGAGATCTATTTAAGAGTAAGTTGTTACTACCATTGGTACTCTAAGAAAACTAGCAGCAATTTTTATACTTGGAGATTTCAAGGTTTTAAGTATAGCAAAATATTCAAGTACATAAATTACAAGTACTACTGAATAAAGATCCCAGTTCTTACAGATTAAATAGTAATCTCTATCAATTTCTCCTGCCTGGGGAGCTTTGATAAAAATAAATTATGTTGTGCTGCCTATGCTTATCAGACATGACCACACATTTCCTAAGGAGAACATCCATCAGGCACCCCTACTGCCTGTGGGAGGTTATATTCAGTGTAAGAGGAAATAATAGCAGCCAAGTTGGCCTTAATTAGTCCTGCACTTAATTTTGATAAGCTCTTTGAGTGTATTTATTTCTTCTCCCCAATTTAAATGTTAAATTATTAGTATTTCACAACTCATCACAAGCAATATCCTGAGGAACTTTTGTGCTCCATGATCTTGGCAACTTCATTGTCTTCATAGGACTGAATATTGGTCTCAAAATCTTACCTATTTCACCCAGGAGTCCTGTGTGAAGCAATCGTGTATTCCATAATGCAGTGCAGCAGTTTAAGTCTGGATTTAAATAGCACAAGATAAAGAAGCGATCTGACAATCATGTAGCAAAGTTCATCTATATGTATAAATATATTTGGGTCTAAGTTGGGGTGTCTACATGATTGGTCACTGCAATCAAGGTTATAGATCAGCCATCTTGAAGACCTGTTCATGATCACAGACAGCCATGAACAAGAGTGAGTTTTGCCCACCTTTAAGAGCAATCTGGAACTATAACCAAGCATGGTGCTAGGGAACATAAATCTGTCTTTTGGCTCTCTCTGACAAGTCAGGAGCAGAGTTAACCACAAGGAACACTTTCTCCCTACTCCTACCTTTCATCTTCAATAACACTTGGTTGGAACAAAAGTAGGCCTGAGCCAAAATACAAATGAAAATACTTCTCCAGTCATATAGTAACATGAGTTACTGCTTTAGATAGGAGAGTATGCCTCTGGCTCTTATTAGTTTTTAAAATATAAGAAAAAAAACAACAGTCTGGTTTCAGATAATACCAAGGATCCAGTTACCAGCTAATCATTTGAATTCAAAATATCTCATTCAGGGAAGTTTGACAATAATATGAATGCTCAATGCTCCTACTTTGTCTCCTAACAAAGCACAGTGAAGACCTTCTTTGGTACTTTCCTTTTCATTGTATTCCTCTCATGATTGAAAGCAAGTAATTTATAATGAATGATGCCTTCAAGGAAGAGTGAGATTGCTACCTGCTTTTATAGCTGGTAATGGAAAAGCTGCAGACAGGGTAGGTAATAACTTACCTCATTAATTTTCTCAGACATGTTTTAGGCAATAAACACCTGATTTGAAACTTTTGTGTGTACAGAAACACCTTGGCCTTCCGCGGAACATACCTGCTCCCAGAATACCCTAAATGTTGACACTCGTCCTGTTTCTCATCTAGTGAATTAGGACATTCTGAGTATGGCTTTACCTTCTATGGGATAATATATATGTTCCACTTTGCCTTGCTCTCATCATGGAATTGTATTTAATGAGAGAAATGCATCTGTGTGGTTTGTGAGTGGAACACAAAGGTAATTTCAGAACATTTGTCTATAATTGGAGGGCCCCTGCCTATGAAGCTACAAAGACTGGGTGACCCTGCAGATGCTTGTTTTGAGAAAGTAACTAAAGTGCTTATATTCAGGCACTGTCAATATGTGAAAGTTTGCTCTGATGGGTGATTCAGAGAATAGCAATAATGATGATAATGGCAATGATGATCATAATGAAAGTGGGAGTATTTTTGGAAAACAATGTTCTGCTTCATTCAAAGCCAACAAAGAAGGACACCAGGGGAGCCTGTGGGGCATAGAAACTGTCGACAAAGAGTTGCAGTTCCTGATGCCCTTTTCAGCTGACCCAGCTACTGTGACGGAGCTCCCTCAAACAACTTTCTAATATCTGTGGTGCCCAAAATACTTACCAAAAACAAAACAAAACAGAGCAACCAGGACCTTCCTAATATTAGCACCATCTTGACTAAAGAAAAATCCATTTTCAAGGCTGTTCTCCCTCAGTTATCTTCTAAGCTGCTCTACCAGGAGAGCAGTTGCTTCAGAAGGTTCTCTTCCTGCTTCCCAAGGGTGCAGCAATCTCTCCTATATTCTCAGGAGTGTAACCCTGGAGGGCCTACTTATTGCTGAGAAGGCAAATCTATATTCACAGCAGGTAATGGGAGGTGATCAAGCACAATAAAGGAGCTCAAATAGACAATGAACATCAAACTAGGGAAGTAGAAAATCATTTGTACATTCTCAAATTGAGGTAGGAAAGCAGCTTTATGCCTTAACCAAAGAACCCCCAATAAATTGTCAAGTCAACCTCTTTTGGCCTTTTCCATCCCTCAATTCTCCTTCCTCCTTGAAAAGTTATACTCTAACTTTACAATGGAGAAACCTGACAAGTACTACCTCAGTCAGGTGATCAAGGTTATCATCAACAGTGATAAGTTATGTTAAGAGCACATACCCTTGATATGATATGATAAAAATTACACTTAATCTCGGTGGTCTTCCTCCCAAAAAACATGACACCAATCTAATCACAAGAATAACAGACAAGTCCCAGTTGAGGGACAGTCTACAAAATACGTGACCAGTTCCTTAAAATTATCGAGAATCAAAAATAAGGAAAGTTTGTGAAACCATCACAGCCAATAAGGGCCTAAGGAAGCATGACTACTAAATGTAATATGGTATAATGGAACAGAAAAAAAAAAGACATTAGTTAATAAAAATATATCAATATTGGTTCATTCGTTGTTACAAATGTACCATACTAATATAAGATGTTAATAAGAAGCAAAACTTGGGGGTGTAGTATATAGGAACTCCCTATATACTATCTTTTCAGTCTTTTTTGTAAATCTAGATCTCTGGCTATAAAGGAAAACATTTATTTTTCAAAGATGGGAAAAAAAAAAAAGAAAGAAAGAAAAGTTATACTCTTTACCTGGCTTATCCTGCTACTGTTCTGGGAGGGCTATATTCTCACTCAGCTTTCAGTATAAGAAAATAAAATCCAGAATGGTCGTATGATTAAGATAGCCATGGTGACATGGATTCAAGCTTCAAGGCTGGAGAATCTCTCCAAGACCTATAACATTCTCATGATGTCAGAGGCAATAGTCCTCTGCTTTTTCTTCCTTTTTATTTGTTCCATTTAAGGAAAGAGCTATGACATCAAAAGCAAATCTTAAAAACTTTGATAATCCTTCAGACAACCTGGAAAATGTATTGCTATTCTATGCAGTTACTACTGCAACAGCTACTCCCCAGGAGTCACCAAGTATTACTAGGTGCTATGAAAGTGGAATGCCCACATTTTTGTCCTCTCAGGATTCAGAATATAGTGGGGGAGGCAGGAAATAAAGGCATGGATAGTTGCATGACAAAGCAAGCCACCAGCAAAGCACATGCACAGGACTCTGAATAAGGGTAAGATGGGATGGGTATTAAAGAGGGCACGTATTGAATGGAGCACTGGGTGTTATACGCAAACAATGAATCATGGAACACTACATCAAAAACTAATGATGTAATGTATGATGATTAATATAACATAATAAAATAAAATTTAAAAAAAGAAAAAAATTCAAAAAAAAATGGGATGGATGACATGGTTTCAGGAGATCAAAGAAGGCATCTGTGAGACTGGGGCATGACAGATGTGACCAAGGTAGAGTAGGTAGTTCTGGAAGGAGCAAACAGAAGGTTAGGTACTGTTATGGGAGAAATGATATAGGCAAGGTTGAGAAACAGGAAGACTGTCTTGTGATTAGATGGTGCACTCAAGTTAAAGTAGAAGGCTTCTGTGGAAAAGTAACTAGCATGAAGCTAGAAAAAATGTATTTGGACTAGATGACTTAAGGACTTAAACGTCATGAGTCATCCAAAATTTCCAGTGCAATTGACAAGAAGGAAAAAAGGTAGCAAAGAAGGAAGGAGGAAAAGAAAAATATATGTATCAATTGATGTCAATGGATATATAGAGATATATACACATGTACTTATATATGTATGTGCCTCTGCCCTTTATTTTTATGAAGATTAATTATATGTTATTAGCACAAAAGTGGTAAAATAGAGTCCATCCTCCAATTTGTAACATGAGTCCTCTGATCTTATTTATATAAGTTTATTTAAATGTAACCCAATATGACATATAAAGTTGCACACATTTCTGAACTTTTATTTACTTAAATCCTTTGAAGTCTAAGAAGCATAAACATAGATGGAACCTTTGTAAGACTACTGAGAAAACATGGAGCAAAATATTAAAATATGATCATATAGATTATAAAATTGAATGGAAACTTGGCTGTAAAATCAGTAGAGATTATTGAAAAAAGAAAAAAAACTGAAAAAGAAAGAGCAAGAGTGAAACAACACTGTAGAAGTAATTGAATGTATCTAGTCACTTCAAATGATCACTAAGCTGCAATATATAGAGGAGAATAAACTGGAAATATGTTTTACTTGTAGGCACTGCCACATACATGTTTTGGAGGGTTAGATCATTGAATTATTTGTCCTCTCTGAAAAGAAATGTTTGTTTTTATAATGAAAATGCAAATATATAAATTAATATTTTATTGATAATGATTAAGATCTGCTAGAATGGTATATGTTACACTAGCTATAATGTTTTAAAATTTTAGGAAGCTATAGTATAGATTGTTGTCAATAAACGTTTTATATCATGAGACTTAAATTTGGTCATGAATTTTTTAATGTGTCCAATAATTCAGTGGAGCTATCCTGCAACACTAGAGTCTATAAAGCCGTGGAAAAGCACAGGGAATTTTAAGCAAAAAGTGATGTGGAGAAAATCAGACTTTAGGACGAGTAGCCTGACAACAGAGTGTTGTATGAATTGGGAAAGGGAGTGACTAGATTCTTTCTGGATTGAAACCATCCTCATTAGCCAACCCTTAGAATTTTCTTATCATTCCCATCAGCATTCCAGTGACATTCCAATTATTTTGTTTTGGTCTACTTAAATTTATATTTGCCCTCGTCCTACTGGGGAGCAGCAATTTGTACAGCTAGTTTTAAAGAACTTCAGGAAGATACTGTGCTGATTTTTTTTTTTTCACTCCTGCCCTGAATTTTCCACAAGATATATGAATGTGAGGTTTAAAGCTGCTCTCCGGCTCTCCCCGGTAGTAACTGCATTACCTATTACTGACACTATCTCAGCATCAGTGGAGAATATACGAGGCTGCCAGTCCTTTCTTCTCTTCTGTCTTTGATCACTGCTCCTCTAAATAATATAAGAGATTTTCAGGATTGGGCTTTAGTGTCAATTTATCACAAAGAAAGCTCTGTTGCTTGTTATTGGTTCAAGCTGCATTCCTATGGAGACCTATTTTTGTATCAAAATTATTACCAACCTGGTAAATGATGAGGCTTCAGTGTATTCAAATGATGTCGCATCATCGGGAAAAATCCACCCAAAGAATACATTTAGGTATCAAGCCTTTGAAAATTCTCCAGTCGAGGCACTCTCCATTTTCCCACCTCCAAATTGAATGAGAAGATTCTTTTAATTTAAGCTTTAAAGTTTCTATTCAGTTCCCTAAGCAGAAGGTAGGCAGGAAAGAAAAATAGAAGCTTTCAGGGAGATCTGTATCTCTTTTGCATAAGATGAACCAACCAATGGTTTTAGTTTAAATTGTAGCAGCTTTACAAACTAGTGGATTAAGACATTTCATCCTAACCTCCCATGACACCAAACTCTCTGAGTTCCCTGAAACTTTTAAATAACAGCCATTAACATGAAAATGAAACTGACTAAATAATGGAGAACTCCCTGTGTTAATGACACAAGGTAACAATTTTTTTTCTACCTAGGAGAGGGAGAGAAGCAAACTACTATTCCTGTTTTTCTTACCTTTTAATGATTTCCTCCCTTTCTATCTACCTTTCTTCCTACTTTCTTTCTCTTAAAAGAAACCGAAGCATGTTAAAAATTTTTAAAGTTTTTTTCAGCAAAAGTCAGTTTGAATTGGGCAGCACCAAACCAGAAGTGGTTAGGAGTTCTCTATCTACAGGAGCTCAGGGAGGATTTTTTACATTAAAAAGGCAGAAGCAAAAAGTAAGGACTTTATTGATTGGCTATAGCTTAAAGCCTAGTTGGCTGTTGTGATACAGGGTATCCGTATTGTTTTGATTTTATAGCCCTGAGACATTTGCAGGCTCCCTCTCCCTCTCCCCTTCTCCCCCTACCCCATCCCCCTCTCCATCTCCCAGTCTCCCTCTCCCCTGCCGCCTCCCCACCCAAATAATTTCTTTCTTAACATTAAGCACTGAAGATTTCCTAAGAAGGACTCTCATCTCAGGAGTGGAGAAACAAGTCTTGACACAGATTTGGAGATAGATCCCCACATATACAAAAAATAACTGCTCTGTTCATCATGCCACCTAAGAAAATTGACTCCTCATTCAGACTAAGCTCCATCTGGTCTAAATAGCATCTCAGCTGGTGTTGCTTTTTGCCTAATGAGAAAGAACCTCAAGGTATATATGGTTATGGATTTTCCCATATTTTTGCCAGCTAATTAAATTTTTCTTCAATTCAATGAAAGGAAGAACTAAAGTGGTTGACTTACCACTCTTTGGTATTCTCTGTATTTTAAATGCCTTAAAAATGCTTAAAATGCTTTAAAACTTTGTATTTATAAAATGCTTAAAAACCTTCTAATTTCTAATAATTTACCACTTAGTAATAATCACATTGTCTATAAAAAGCATTTTAGATCTGAGGAGTCAGCAAGTGCATTTTTTAAACCACCTAATGGTATACTATTTGCGAAAGGGTCAAGGTTTATTAAAGCATTATTTTTCATTTACCACAAAATTTGAAAGCTGTGAATTTGAAATATTCTTCTCAGCAAGAAAGAATGAAAAAAAAAAAAAACGAATGGCTTTGTTTAAAAAAGGGGCTTTGGTGTTGGGTGCAATTTAAGACATGGTGTTGGGTTTGAATTTGATTGGAGACCTCAAAAAATAGAAAAAAAAAAAATCTAGTGTTGGCTTCTAATCAGTAAGTAATTCACACTTCAGACACCTTCTTAGCTGATCCCTGGTGGACTGGACATCTTTGAACGAAGATTCCTAAGGGTTCATTAGAGCTTTATATTCCTGAAAGTAAAATCGTTTCCCAGATACAAGAGAATACACAGAAGGAGCACTAGGGAATATGTGGTTGGCAAGTAAGTTGCGTAATTGATCGAAGACTTAAAGGGAGTTGATTGGTATAAGAAAAATGCATTACATTCATAAATAAATCTGAAAGAGCTACAGTGGACAATAACACATGTGACAGACTATACTAGTTTAGTAGAGGTTTTTTCCATATATTCTCAGGTAACGATATCAGGAAATATAATAGAAAAAATAGATTTCTGGGGCGCCTGGGTGGCTCAGTCATTAAGCGTCTGCCTTCGGCTCAGGTCATGATCCCAGGGTCCTGGGATCGAGCCCTGCATCGGGCTCCCTGCTCAGCGGGAAGCCTGCTTCTCCCTCTCCCACTCCCCCTGCTTGTGTTCCCTCTCTCACTGTCTCTCTGTCAGATAAAATAAAATAAAATCTTAAAAAAAAAAAGAAAAAATAGATTTCTGATTATCTTTGAATATATGCCAATCTATAGACTAGGTAGCAAAGTTAACTTGAAATTTTGAACAAGGAAATGTATTTTATCTTACATCCTCTGAAACTTGGTGACATGAAATTTATGTTTATAATGAGACAATGGAAATATATCACCTCTTCTATAGATACAGCTTTGGTAGAGGACTATTATTTAGCAGAATCTAATACCTCTGTAGCCATGGTGACATGAGAAACAGGCCATTTGGCCAATTGAACCTAAGAAGATTTTTTTGGCCTACTGATTTTTTTTTAAGCATGATTTTTTAAAAATATTTTATTTATTTATTTGATAGAGAGAGAGAGAGCACAAGTAGGCAGAGTGGCAGGCAAAGGGAGAGGAGAAGCAGGCTCCCCGCTGAGCAGGGAGCCTGATGTGGGGCTCCATCCCAGGACTCTGGGATCATGACCTGAGCCGAAGGCAGATGCTTGATGGACTGAGACACCCAGGTGACCCCTACTGATATTTTCTATGTCTGTGGATTGGGTGATGTCCTGTGCTAAAGGTGACAGAGATGATTTCACAAAAAATTTTATTACTACCTAAATGACAATATATTTCTGAGTCTTCTCTCAATATAACCTCTTACCTATGCTACCTTTTCATTATATATTTATTGTAGGAGTGAAGGGAAAACCTCAGTATTTTCCTGAAGAATCACCTCTAATATTTTGAATTGTCCATGGCAAGAGTCCTTTATTCTCCATGCCAACTCTTAGAAATTCTAAGTATAGTTAGTACTTTGGGCAAAAGATACCTCTTTCTTTTTCTCCAGTAGTCTTTTTTATTGAGTGTCTATGAGGAAGAGGAGGTGGGGGCAAGGTTGGGAAGAATATTTGCCTAATCACATTTCTTTGAAAAAAGCATTCTCATTCAATTAAATGGAAAAAAAAAAAGAACAGCCAGTGGAAAATAATATCATATGTTTTCTAAAAAATGAAGGAGCTAATGAAAATTAAGTACTTAACATAACATTTGCCATAGCTAACACTCAACAACTGATAGTTTCCTACTCCCACTTTTCCTTTCCAAATACAGTTTCCAAAACTTGAACAGAGGCAAGAAGTTTCAACTCTACTGGAAAAATAAATAAAAAAGTGAAATTCATAACTTTTTGACAGTTACAGTCTCACAGAGGACAAAGGAAATAATGCAAAAAAAAAACTTATATGGGATATTATTTTAACAGACAAAACAAAACAAGCTTACTTCAAGGGTACAGGAACTTGGGTAGGAGTGATATGGTTAACGAGGAATTCATGACAATGAACAAAGATAACACCAGATGGCTGGACATATAAGTAGTGTAATGGAATGAAAGTACCTGACTTTGGAATTAGAAAGACCTGGAAAATTTACTTAAGCTCTCTGAGTTTTCATTTCTTCATCTGTAAAATAAGAATGTCAGGTTTTAAGGTCACTCACTATAAGGAATGAATGAGATACTATTGGTAAAAGCTAGGTAACATCTAGTGAATACTAACAACTCAATTCTCTCTACTTTCTCTTCAGGTTAGGAACATACATTTCAAATAGTTTAAGAAAGGATTAGTATGGCACCATGATAAGAAACTTTGGGAAAGAATGTGGCCTATGCAAGAGATTCGAGAAAATGGCACTGGAATTATACCATTGCAAATGATCAGTAAGAAAAAAAGTATTCAAAGAAATCCTACAGTTACTCAGAGGGCTATCTGATTAATTTAAATTGCATGTGCATTTTGAAAGAGTGACACAAAACCCACACACAAACACAATGTAAACACACACAAAAGTTTGGCATTAACCTATGAATTACTTTTTTAAATGAACATTTACCATGATCTAAGGTTCAGTGGGGGAAGCATTCAAAAAGAAAAAACAAGATTTCAAAATCTACATTCTCAACAGTATAACTAATAAAGAAGAGAGGGATATGTCTGATGCTCAGGGAAAAGGACATCAGGATATCAGTCTCTGAGAGTATACAAACCAATAATCACCTACAGGAATGTGAGTGGCCTTCAAATTGGTGTGAAAAAATAGGATAAAAAGGAATTATACCTTAGGAGAGGAGAGGAGAAAATTGAGTAACATCTCATTTAACTCATTCTTAGATAGATATTTATTCCCTACCAGGCATGTAGAACTGTGATCAGAATAAAATAAAAAGAAAGCAGGTATAGTTGCTGTTTTCCTGGAGCTTATAATCTAGTAGTGAGATAATAAATAATCACAGAGATAATAAATATATATAACTCTGCATCTGAAAATTGCCAAGTCAGAAGTACTTCAAAACTCATTTTTTTTTAGATTTTATAAAGGATATATATATATATATATATTATATATATATATATATTTTAGATTTTATAAAGGATATATATATAATATAATATATAATATATATATATAATATATATATATAATATAATATATATAATATATATATATTCATTCAAACACCAATAGAGCGTACAGCAATACCCCATAATCAACATTAAAATTCCTCCCATAAAATGTAGGAATAATCACCCAAAGTCAAATAAAAACAATAATTATTACAGTCTATGTATATAGAAATAAACTGATAGAATGTTTAGTGTTTTATTGCTTTTTATTTCTAATTTTTTAAAGTTTTAAACATACATGAGTTTAAACTGATTTGACTTGTGCTATACATTCCATAATGTTTACAACATCTGTTTACATGAGGGTCTTAAAGACTACATCAGTGTGAAGGGTAGCAGAACATGCCACCCCAAAATATGTCACTTTCACATAATGATTATTTTGACCTGAAGGCAACTGAGAAGAAGCAGATACAAGAAAAACTCTCTGTATTCTATTTGTCTAAAAGAACATGAATTTGTAACGGTGTTCCCCTCTTCCCTCTCCAACGGGAAGGACAGAAGCTAACCTTATCAGGCCAGAGAGGATATCAAAGGAATCTAGCTAACAAACTTTACTAACTAGTCCTTATCTTCAACTAGTTCCCCCATCTGGCTACCTTCCCACAATTTGCCACTTTAGAAACTCAAAGTCCTTTTCCTTTGCCATGTCACTTCTCTAAAATTTTATTGTTCTTGGGGTGCTTGGGTGGTTCAGTCATTAGGTGTCTGCCTTCAGCTCAGGTCGTGATCCCAGGGTCCTGGGATTGAGTCCTGCATGGGGCTCCTTGCTCCGTGGGAAGCCTGCTTCTCCCTCCCCCTGCTTGTGTTCCCTCTCTCGCTGTCTCTCTCTGTCAAATAAATAAATAAAAATCTTAAAAAATATTATTTTTCTTTTATTAAGATGCTACACAAGCCTGAGTTCTATTGTTCTTTTAAGATGCTACATAAGCCTGAGTTCTAACTACCCCTTTGAGTTACTTATCTTTGAGTGATCCTATGTGCATGTGTGATTCACATGTTAATTAACTTGTCTTTGTTTTTCTCTAGGTAATCTATCTTTTGCCAGTCTAATTTGTAGGGCTCCAGCTAATAAATCTAAGATGGCAAAGGGAAAATATTATTTCCCCTCCTACAAGTGTCACAACTGTCATTCATATCAGTTTGGAGTGGGAAAGAGCAAAACTCTGTAGTCACAAGGCTGAGTGCCTCATCAAGAGAAATTAAATGCCAAAACATTTCTTTTTATAAGAAGTTCAAGAGAGATATTTGTATTCAGAAACGATAAAATTGTATGTGTTTTTTTCCCCATTCTAGCTTTCCTGCAATGTGCTTGTGCTGCTAGAAAAATATTTCTTGTCCACATAATAACATATAGGTAAATTGCACATTTGTTTCAGAGATCTCATGGTAACTTTTGCAATCCATGATATCTTCAGCTGGTGTGTGCCCATAGATTTAGAAAACAGATCTTTTATTATTCTTATTCTGTTGGTGTTCTCTCATGGGCTATGTTTAAGGTTTGTAGGAAGACAGTAGCAGTGCATCAGCATGTTAAACTTGCTCAGCATGTAGGGTTGTTTTTTTTATATTATCCTGTCAAATCCATCAATGTGATTTTCAGCTGCATCATGTCCTGTATAAACCCATTTCCAATAGATTTTTTGAAATCTTACACTATGATACTCCTTAAATTTTGTGTAGACAACTTTCTTAATATTCCATTCACCTTCAATGTTCTGTTTTTCTTGGTGTATTCTACCTTGTTCATGACCAACATACCAGTCAATACTTGTATTCTCTTCCTAATATAAGTTCACTTGATCAATGAATGGTTAAGATATTTAAGTATTGCCATATGCATTTTTTCTCTATTTTTTCATTGTTTACATTCATCATGATCACTGGAAACCTTCAACATTGTCTTCTTTTTTTTTTCCACATTTTGCCTGGTGGTGATTCCAACACTCTACCCTTAAGTAACATGCTTCATAGATGTACCACGCTGAAGCATCTACAGTAACCCACTCTCTACACTATTATTGACAGGTGCTTCCTTTTCTTTTTCTTACTTTCAACCACAGGCAGCATTTTTTTCTTCTGTCATTTCTTAATACAATTACACCTAAATATAAGTAACAATAAAACCACAAAATATCCATTCTCAGTAGAAACATATGGGATGTGGTAGTAGCACTGAGATACAACTAATGGCTTACCTCCGTTCAGGTTAAAAGAGAAAGTTAGCACCAACTTTAAGAAAAAAAACTGTAGTGGTTCAGAACCTTTTAGGTTTGGGGGATTCTAGGATGCAATGGGATCTTTTAACCAAATTATTTATATATCTAGGTCCAAAATGAGTTATACCTCATGGGCTGAATTTGCAAATGCAATCTACGTCACTGCTTAGAATATTTGAAAAATTATGGATATTTAAAGGTGATAATTAGGATCAGAAATGTACAAAAATCCTAATCTTCAAAAGGAGGAAAAGTTTATTGCAGACAAAACATTACAGAACAAATGAATTGTGACTGTCTATCACTGGCCACACTCTCCATCTTCTGAGGATCAGTAGGTCCATATCTAAGTGAGTGCTGGAACAGAAGCTGATTTGATCATGAATTTTGTTTTGGACTCATCTTCCAAACTGAACCCTCTCTTTGCACAGTCCACTCTGCAGCTGACCAAGCACTTCCACCACCCTAGGCCCACTCTTGCTTCTGTCATTTTCTGGATATGGAAGTTCTATTCCCCTATATCTCCAACCTCCTCCAAGCCACTGCTTCATTTTGCACTCCTAGCTATCCCTCCCTTCAATATTTGCACATCTCAGATTGAATGGTCACAGCTTAACTCCAGGACTCTTCTTAAAAGATTTGTCCCCCATTAGCACACCCAAGACCTGAAGTCCATTGTGCCCTGACCCCAACCCTCAACCTGGGCCACAGCTTCCAGTGGGTCCTATGTAGAGATTAACACACATATGAAAACAACATGTTAAGTTAACAAATGCTTGACCATCCTACCCTAAGAGAACTATGGCTAATCTGACTGATTTACAAGCCTATTTTGTAGAAACAGACCAATCACTGATAAGACTAGCTAAGACTAGAGCAAACTGAGAAGCTTTCTTGCAACTGAAATGTGACCAGGAGTAAACAAAAGTAACTTCTGTGATGACACATCCCAAGATCTCCCCCACCCTAAGATCTCCCCCTGTTCATTAGGCTTATGCTGCCATTTTTTGAACATGTGTCCCATGAGGAGGAAATTCCTGAATGCACATGTCCACAAAGGAGACCACCTCCCTTTGTCCCTATATCCAATCATCACAATCCATTCCACCTACATGCCCAGGACATTCTGACACCTTTATCCTTAAACTACACCCAATCCCAACTCCTAGGGGAGGTGGATTTGAGAAATTTTCTCCTATTTCCTTTGCTCGACACCCTACAATAAAACCTTTTTGCTCTGAAGCAAAACCAGGATCAGTGTTTGGCTTACTGCACATCAGGCAACAATCCCTTGTCTGGTAACACCTACAGTCAGCACAAGTGCGCTCATAGGGTCATACCAAACTACCCTCCTTTATCCTCCAACTGAGCCACCCTATCCTTCCTGCTTCTTTCTTTTGGATTGCTTTTGGACACCCAGGTGTCCCTATCCTTCCTGCTTCTTTCTTTTGGATTGCTATAACATTATAAGGTGGTAGATCAAAGAATTGTGATTGCAAAGCAATGAGCAAAGTCTTCTGTAATATCTTGGAAAATAAAATAGTAAAATGTGTACTTAACAATTGTTTCCTTTATGGGCTTTCACAATCTATGAAGTATTTAATAACTGAATCTCTAAATACATTGCTAACATTTGTATATCAATAACTTAAATAAAAACATAAAAACAACATCAATAAAGTAAATGTAAATGACACTAAATTATAAGATATGACAAAATAATGATTGGGCCAAAGTAATAAAATAACAAACATTTAATGAGGATAAATGTTAATGTTATTTGGTTCCAAAAAATGTTTAGAAACTCATTAATATGAAAAACTAATTTAGCCCAGGGCCATATCAGACAAGTTAATGCCTTTAATAGTATCTTCAGTCAGTAATTTTCCACTTTTTAAATTATCTGGAACAGGTAGCTTGCTAATGTCCCCAAATAGCCCATACCACTTTTGAAAAAATATGTATTGGGTTCAGTTTTGCCCTATTTTAACATATATCAATTAGTTTAACTTTTACCTTTGGATGGCAGCCATTCAGACATTTGAAGAGAGCTCTCAAAAGAAATAGCTAAGACATCATTTCTTCTTTATGCTGTCTCCCCAGTTCCTTTGACTGTTCTTCACAGGACATTTCCTTAAATCCCCTAACTATTCTTATTCTCCACCCCAGAAACACTAGAGTGTATCAATGTCTCAAAGTGTAGGATGCAGAAATTGACACATATTCAGGTGAGATCTTATTTCCCTTGTAATGTAAAGGTGTCACACAAAAGGGCAACTTACTCCATTTTCAGAGCTTTCCTATGTCTGCTGTTCCTTAAAACTAATCAGCTCAAGATAAACTTTATGCCAAAGAGACACATTTTGGATGGTATATTTTGTTCCCCTTCATGAGCTTATTACATTATAAGCTTGGGCCATTTCAGGGAGTTACTCAATTTTCCTGCATCTCTCCCATGTATATAGGAGATATACGTGTTATTAAACGTGTTTGTTTTTCTCCTGTTAATCTTCCAATATGGGAGGTGGGAGGGGTCTCAGCCAAGAACCAAGAAGGGTAGAGGAAACATTATTCTTCCTCCCCTACATTTTCTTTGAGCCAATTCTGTAATATGGCTGATCACCATTTAGGCAAATTTAAATGTCATTGGTAGAGGTATGATATCTAGAACTTAGCAGTCAATATCCCTATTACACACTACATGAGTTACACCATATCTGGATTATTATTTCCATTCTTAGAAAATATCTGTTGTTATCTTGATAAACCTGTGTGCATTCAGAAAACAGTAAGGAAACCAGGAAGATAAGGACAGTCTTGGGACCATGTGACCTAAAGAACTGGTGACATAACATGGCATCTCAGGTCAGGAAAGGAGGAACTCACCAGGAATGACTCCCTCAAAACTCTGAAGCATGACACCTGAAAGAGAGTCCTTTGCCATGGTCATTGCATAAGGCAGAATTAGACAAATGAGTGAAAGGGAGGCAGAGTTTAAAATAGCTACTTTGAAATGAAGTAAATTCACTGTCACTGCAAGTACTCAAGCAGAGGTGGGTTTCTATTTAGCAAGAACAGTGTGTTAAGGATTCAGGTATTAGATGCCAGTTTGAGTAAATATTTAATTCCCTTCAAAAGCTAAGCTACTAGAACTACTAGGACCAAAATTCCCCATCAGTTCAAGAGGAAATCAGGTATATTGGTAACAAGGCAACATAGAGGCAGAAAAAGAAAGTTTTGTATGCACTATGCAACATTCCTGTGAATCACAGAACAAGGTGTCCCAGGCTTGTCTGTAGTATTAGTCCATCCTCTCCCCTGGTCCACGTGGGTACTTCCATCTGGCAGGTCATTTCCTACCAAGCTCTCCTGAGACTTCCAGTCACTCTGCCCTATAGCCCCTGGTGTTGGATGCTCCCAGAAGCGTCCAACTAAAGCAATAAGGAAGAGCCATTTAATTCCCTCAATGACTTATCTTACCATTTGAACCTCTGGAGGCCCTTCTGATAATGTTTTTTTTTATATTAAGTTTTAATTTTTCGATGAAACAGTATATGTAATATAAATCACTGAGAAAAATGATGTATGTTAATATACATCCATACATGCATTTAATCAAGCATATACAAACATTTGTTTAGATGTCACTATGAAGTCATTTCTCAAGGCAGACAAAAGGTAAGATTTTTCATTTCTCTGTTCTTATTTAGTAAATTAGAAATTAAATTAGTAAAAATGAAAGTTAGGGATGAAATAATAAAAATGTAAAATTCTAACAGATGACAACTTGGGTTGGCCAGTTCTGAGACACAAATGTGCACCTGACAGACCTTGTGATTTATAATAATTTGTAAATATTATTTGTTAAAGAAGTATGACAGTTAGTACTTGATGTACCTGTCCTTTTTTTTTGCCAATTTTATTTTATTATGTTATGTTAATCACCATACATTACACCATTAGTTTTTGATGTAGTGTTCCATGATTCATTGTTTGCGTATAACACCCAGTGCTCCATTCAGTACGTGCCCGCTTTAATACCCATCTCCAGGCTAACCCATCCCCCCACCCCCTCCCCTCTAGAACCCTCAGTTTGTTTCTCAGAGTCCATAGTCTCTCATGGTTTGTTTCCCCCCTCCTTCATTTTTCCTTTTTTTTTTTTTAATTACAGTTTGCCCGGTGGTAAACAAGTATTATAGGTATGTCTTTCTTCTTGCCAGAAAAAAAATCCCCCAAAAAACTATAATACCAAATGGTCATTCGATTTAACATTAGATAATGATTTAAGAGTTTCCATAAAGTGAGAAAGGCTGAAGTCATTATTATAAATGTCCTTTCTCTCTAACCATCTTAACCATGCCTTGGTATATAATTACTAAGGAGACTATAAAGATATAAACCCCATAAATGATCCATATAGAAAGAAGTGCTTATGGATGCAGGTCTTTGGTTTCTTGATCATCAAGCTCCCCAAAGTATGTACTAGTGAGAACTACTGGAGTGATGGGGTGTGTAAGGGAAGTAGAGAACTCAGGTATGATTTTCACACTGAAAGCTTTGCTTCCCTTATTTAACAACAAAGGAAAAGCATCAAGCATCTCAAGTAACAGGTATTCTCTAGATGAATATTAATTATGCCCCTAGACTTAAATAATGGCAACATCACAGGATGGCAAATAAGACAATAAGACCTGTAACTGGGGATAGCTATGACGTGGCTATTGTGCAATCTATGCATCAGTATTTTGTTTCTATGGTTGTGCATCAATAGTTCACTCTCAACTGAATTTAGTAAAATTGAATGAATTGTACTGAAATGCCAACTTACCAAACTAATTTCGTGCAACGGCATAGGATTTCATGCTTTTGATATATTTGATAGAACAGTGGAGCTAATAGATCGTGGGGTTCCACTAAGCAGAAATATTTCCAGAACAAACACGGCAAAGAGAAATAAGTATGTCTGTCTGATAAAGGACCTGTAACAAACTCGAAGAATGAGATGCATCAAAGTGAAACTCATCATACTGGCGACAGGTATGGCTGTGCAGGCTCTAATTAACCATCTGAAATTACTGGGGATTTGTTATGCATGGGCTGCTTCTGTTAGTTTATAGCGGAGTCATCCTGCATACCTGTGGCTAAAATTTAGATTTTTTTCAATATGAGTGATAGATAATTATGAATATTTATAAGTGAACATTATTTGTGTTATTATGAATAAGAAAACAAAAAAGAAAGGAATATCTACTAATATTCTGCTCACAGTAAGGTAGAAGCCTGCAGCTTCTCTATACAGCATGACCAACAAGGTAAGTTTCTAGAGCTCAATTATTAAGTACACTGTATAACAGTATAGATTGTCCAGAACAGTATGTTGTAAGCACACCGCATAATAATATAGGCTGTCCAGAACATTAGCCTCCTCTTCTGTACTTGTCACTTTACCTCTGCTCCTTCTCTTGTCTGCTCCAAGTCCTGAATGCTTCTGATGTGTGGCAGAATCTGTTCCTAATGTATTTCAAAGCCAGAAGCACCTCTCTGTTCATTAAAGCATGTTACAATGTCCTTAGAGCCCTTTACTGCCTCTCTGTTCCCTTCTGAAACCATCACCAAATATTCCTTCTCTCTCTTGACTCTTCAGTTCCAGTTTGCTTCTGCTAATTTCATCCCAAGACAAAGACAAACCAAGAGCTAGTGGTTACAGCCCAAGGTGTGGCAGGAGCTCGTTTGGCATCTGTTTCCCATGTAGGGACTGACTGACCGTGTGGCCCTGGGTGAGTTACTTAGCCTCCATTGCCCTAGGTGAACCTGAATCTTAATAATACCTACCTCACCAGGGGTTATGAGAATTCATTAATAAACTATCATTATCGGTCTTCATTATGCACCTGTGTATAACCCAAAACAATCCCTCTTGTTCTAATTGAGCAGTACAGTGTGTGTTTTTTCCTGTGGTTTTATTTTTTATGTGTGGGGTGGGACCATCGTGTGTTCTCTCCACTCCTGCTCGACAGCTATTAGGACCAGACTGCTTTATCTGGGTAATTTGGCTTAGTGGAATTTTTTAAGTCATACCACAACCTACATGTTGACACTGAGAAATTAAAATGATGATTATTAGGCTGGGTTCCCATCCATTGCAAAGTGACGGGCTCATTTTTCTCTCTTCAAAACTGCCAGCTAGCTGGCCCCTTTGCTTCTCAAAGCAGCAAAGTTTTAAAGAACCGAGGAACATTACCCAAGCCACAGTGCAATAACTCTAATAAACTGCACCTGTGGATGACTCTCTGTTTATTTATATACTGTATCACAGGTCATTAACAGAAAATAACCCACTGAGATACAATATTCTTGTTTACAGTGAGGTTCTGGTGGTGACAGCAGGAATATAAAACACAAAATCAACAGGGAACACTGAACTAATAAAAAGACAAGGGTCTATAAAGCATAGAAAAAAAACAAAGCCAACTGTGCAGGCAAAAATAAAATAAACTTCCATCATAAAACAATCAAAAGCTATGGTATATTTATAGAGACAGGGGAACCCAAAGACCCACTGAGCTGGAATATTTATGGGTGTCAGATTGAAAGTCAGGAAATCTGTGTGCGGTTGGGAGTGAAAACTTGATCAGTTGGATATATTCCTAGAAAAACATATTTGTTTCACCTTCTTTTGGTTGTCCTCAGCAAACTTTCCAACCAATAAGCTTTCAGATATCTTGGTTATTAGGCTCTGGGATTAACCTTCCAAAAAGTGAATGTATGAGGAGTTAAGAAAATGCTTCCTAAGGGGGTGCCTGGGTGGCTCAGTCTGTTAAGCATCTGACTTTTGATCTCAGCTCAGGTCATGATCTTAGGGTCGTGAGATTGAGCCTCCACGCCCAGCACAGAGCCCACTTAAGTTTCTCTCTCTCCCTCTCCCTCTGCCCCTCCCTCTTCTCTCTCTAAAAATAAAGAGGAAAGAAAATGCTTGCTTAGAAATTCTTATGCTAAAAAGTAAAATTTTGACCACATTATCACTATTATACCACTTCTCTACCTTTATACTGTTAACAGTGGAGTCTTTTTTTTACAAGCGATTGATCACTTGTATGTAGGTAGTATAATTTTAAGTTTTATTGAGCCCATTTGCCTCAATAAAGCTTCCCTAACCCTGAATCACAGTATTTGAAATTCTGTTATTTTCTATATAATGCTGCTTTGCTCTACCACTCATCTCTTAAGTGATAATGCTTTTAAGATGAATAATGCAAAGGTCACAACAAATGTTACTACAGTAAGTATTTAGGTGATTCTGGAAGAAAAAGAAAAATAAGGGAAGGAAAAAGGGAAGAAGGGGAAGGAAGGAAGGAACGGAGGAAGGAAGGAAAGGACAAAAGGAAGGAAGGTAGGTAGGTAGGTAAGTTAGACTCTAAAAAACACAGGCTATCCTTCTCAGGTATCCCTAAGACAAGTTTAACCATAGCCCTCACAATGTGGGTATAGTGGCAGTGATACAAATAACACTTAATTGTAATCGAATCATCTAGAGTTGCTGCATGACAATTCTTAATCACCTTCATAACATACCTGAAGGGAGTCTTATTGCTTCCAGGTTTCTATATTTTTGCATCTTCAATTTGTTTTTAAACAAATATTTATTTTCTACTGCATGCAAAACAAAACAAAAACAAATGAAAAGAGTAAAATGGGCCCTGATTTCTTGGAACTTGTCATCTATTTAGAAGCTAAACTCCATGAAGGCAGAGACTATTTTCTCACTACTGTATCTCCAACACTTAGGATAATGCCAGACACACGGTAAATGGTCAAAATATATGCATTAAATGAATGAATGAATGAATGAATGAATGAATGAAGTAGAGATCAGAAATGACATTAGGGCTATAGAAATCTAAAGAGTCTAATTAAGTGTCACATATGTCACTTTTTTAAATGGAAGTTAATGTACTGGACAAATATGTGCATAGGAAGTAGCAAACTTTCTGGTTTAACAAAAGAAGGTTGGTTTAGGATTATAAAGATTAGCAAGTGAAAGCAATTTAACTATAGAAAAATCATATTATCTGGGGAATCAAGAGGTCAAAAATGCATAATACTCTGTGTGGGTAAGTTTTGTTAATATCTATAAAATGATCATTGATCAGCCCATCTCCAATACTGGAAGCCTTTATAAAATGCCATTTTTAAGGTGATATAGAATCTTTATCTAATAAAAGCCAGATACTGAAAATAGGCCAATCCTTATAAATTCATTAATTATTCACATGTGCCTTTGGATCCTAATTAAGCAAGGATGACCCCAGCTTTGTAAGATTAGAAGGGGTAGTTCTTGCTGACTTGTAATCTTTTCTTCACAGTTGGCTTTGAAAGTAAAAAACCCAAGATGGTGTCAATTAAAACAAAAAAGATCCAGAAAACCAACATCAGTGTACCAGGATGGAGATTCCGTGAGGGGGCTCACCAGTGGAAACCTGGTAGCTACCATAGTAACTGGGAAATTGCAAGAGCTCAATATATTTGAATAAATGAAGGACCAACTAGTTCAAATTGTTTTCCTTTGCACAGGCAGGAATGGAAGCCCAGAGAACTTATGTGACTTGCTCAGAGTCACAGAGCTTATTTGTGGCAATGTTAAGCCAACTCTTCTAATTCTTGGCCCAGTATTTGATCTGTTTTCTTCTGTTTATTTAAGTTTATAGTGATTCCATTAAAGAGACTGGACCCACTAGCAGCTGCTCTCGAGATCTTTTCTGATTTGAGTCTTTAGCCATGAGACATACATCTCTATTCTTGTTTCTAGTGAGAGATTGAACTGGCATCCCTGTGCTTGTTTCTGAGGAGGAAATCATTTTGAGTTGAAACACAGCCAGACTGAGGAAGTCCTGCTGAGTCTGAAGGAAGTTCACTCATCCTTTGCAAATGCTCTGGAAGGAAGAAAAAATAATTCTTGTCTTTGCAGTTTTAGCTAGCAAATATTGGGCAACAATCCATTGGATTATTTCCTATGCACCTGTATGTAAATAATCCGAATGGAACTGATTAACATTTAAATGCTAAGTTTCTGAAGTATCCAAGGGGAAAGTGATTAGATTAACTTGATTTGGTGCCAATATGGTAAATGCCTTAATGTTTTAAACAAATCGAGGCAGCAATCTGTGATGATTTTGAAACATTACATTTTTTAAGGTCCTCATTTTGAAATCTAGAAGAAAGTACCTGATTGCAAACAGTTTGTTTTCCTTTTCCTTAGTATCAAATAAATTTTTAGGCTTATTTTTATAGTCATGGAGATACTAGCAATGGGTCACCACTATGTTCCTCTAGTGGATTATTTCTAACCGAAATGGTTTTTTTTGTCATCTGAAGAAATCAAATGCCTTTGGGGCTCAATGCGTTCAGAAATATGTAAATCATGGCTTTTCCCTGTCAATCTGGGAGTGACAATTCAGTAGGCCCTTCATCCACATCATCTGTAGCATAATAGCATTTTAATTTAGAGTGAACCTTTTTGCTTAGCTCATATGTATCTTGTGCATTTTAAGAGAAACTATTTACAGAGAAGTACAAAAGTCCCTAGAGATGCAACATCTCATTTTCAATTCCGTTGGCAGGAATACTAATTACATTATCACATATTCAGCAGCATTCAGCAAAGTTATTTATTCATTCATCCTTAAGACCTGGGATGCCTACCAGGTCAGTTTCAATAGCAGTACCTTCAGAATCTCTGTGGATGGCACACACAGATAATTAGGTGTAGAGTTGTGAGAAACACCTCACCCCAAAAAGCTCAGCCTTGGAGATTCGCCTGCTTCCTCATTCTTTGAGCTAAAAGAGAAAATCCAATAGTTGCTGGAAATGAAGAAACATGTATCACCCAACCTGCTCATTTCCATAGGCTCTGGTTTCTTAATTGAAGTTTGATTTTAGTTCTTAGAATAGCAAGGAGAATTGCTGACAATTAATAATAAAGTCAGGGTGAATGATATTCTGAGGAGGTTGTCCTCAATATGGTAAAAATATTCAGAATTTATGTGTGGAGCAATTTTTCTCCTCACATGACTTTGAAAGTGAATATTTCTTGTTTAGCACCGCATGCCTTTGAAACCTTCAATAATCATTGCTTAATGATCTTTAGTACACTTGCTTCAATGAGATGTTAGAGGAACTAGAGGAATGTAAATATGCATATTTTATTATAGGTGTCAGATTTTTCCTGGGAATGTTTACTCCAAGACATAGAGAGAGGGAGTACCTGACCCAATGACTGGAGCTTGGAAGAAGATAGTTCTATAACATACAAACAGCATGATCCTCAAAATTGTCCAATTTCACAACTGACGGTTGCCTTGCTATCATGCCAGATCTGAAGCAGTGAAAACTGCCTCTGGTCCATCTCACTCAAAAGGTGAAGAAGAAGGTTCTCACAGACCACAAAGCAAATTCCTTGCTGGGATCATTAGAGCTTGCTTTTGTATCAGGTTTGGATTTTCTACCTTTTTGTCTCAAGGAATTGTGTGAATGACTTTGGACTAGATGCAACCTCTGGGCAAGATCCCCTCCCATCTTGTGTCCAAGCATCCCTTCCCTTTATTATGGAAGATTCTATCTTCAGTCCCTACCACCAGGCCTAGCGGAAATTCAGACGTAGGAGAGGAGTTTCATTTTCACAGCATTGCTGCCCATTCAATGTCAAAAAGCAACTGGAAGCCCAGTTAGAAATCCAACTTTTTTCACATCTTTAATGTCACTTTACCCTAGAAATAGAAGATAAAAATGGGTAGGCAGAACAAACCCACTGGGAAATATTTCTAAAACCTAAACGCTACAGAAAATTGTAACATTACAAACCTATTCCTTAGAGATTTAAGATTCTTAATAAAGGTTCCAGAATGCCAAAGATTTCTTGGTAGCAGCAGTTGATAATGGAAAGTCTTTTCTGTTTTCTGAGTTCCTTAATGGTTATTTTCTTTACCACAGATAACAGTGATTCTGGGGTCAAATTTTCAGCCTTCTTATTAATATTAGAAGCAAAAAGGCCAAAGAGAATTTGGTATGGGCAAAAAATATATTCAACTTCTCTTTATAAATATTCTTAACTTTATAATGGTATCCTTTTCTGGCTGCAGTGGGGCCAAAAACATAGCACTGGAGAATGCGAGAGCATAAAACTTGTGTTAGAGAAAGGCACAGGACAAAGCAAGCAGGCATGTCCTTCCTGGGTAGTAGGCATTGACTAGATTTTAGAATTTATTTAGAAGAAACAAAACTTCCTTTTAGCAAAATAATCAAGAAATGCTTGATATATGAAGTGAACTTTCAGTGATTACATATAGAAGTTAAAAATGTGCAAATAGTGATAATGGTCCTAGTAGACAAAAAGCGATGCCCAAGCACAGACGTGTGATACAAGAAACTATATGGAGACAGACAGAGGAAGATGAGCAGAATTTAGGTATTGCAAAAACAGGAGGCATCTGGACTGAATTCACACTGAGCTCATTCACTTGAACAGAACTACCTAATGGTTTTCTCCAATTCTTTAATGAAGAATGATAGAAAAATATATGTTTTCTAATCTGCTACATATGACTATGCTTAACAATGGAACAATTATAATACTCATTTTATAGTATGGATTAAGCCATCCCAATGGATCATTTCACTGTTTGCATTAAATCCTGCAGCTATCTGAACTGGCAGGGACCCCTGATGATTGCAGTGCAGGTTCTGGTGCTGGATTTATGCAAACAAGAAAAGCTCATCTTCCAGAGAGTCCTGTATTACATGTTTCTACTTATGCTACTTTCTACTTATCTTAAGATACCAGCCAGAGAGTCTCCTGTGAGCCACACAAGATTGATCTTTGGCTCATAACTCTCCTTATAGAATAATTCCATAGGAAAGAATTCCAGCAATAATTATTTTGAGTACATGCTTGTCTTTTGAATTATTTAATTATTTTTAACATTTTCTAAGTTCATTTAAGACAGAACTATTTAATTAAGGTATGGTGTGTACGTTTATGTGTTTCAGTGTGTATGGATTCAAGACAGAAATACCCTATTAATATCAAATGAGATATTAATGAGCAAATGAGCTCTGTAGGTATCAGTCCAGGAGAAGTTGAAGAAAATAGCACCCACATTTTGGATTTTTTTTTTTTTTTTACTATTTTACCTTGGCAGTATGTAATAGAAAGGGGAGCTATATCTAATGTGACCTATGGATTAAGTGTTTTTCAATGGCATTCTTGTATTTGCTTTAATAAGCAATTCTTAAACATCATAGTTAAGTATGTGGAGTGGAACATCATCAGAGTAGAGTAATATCTTAGATGGAATTGGGGTTCCAGAGTGATATTGACCTTTGAGAATCTCTTCACTCACCTACAAAGTGCTAGTATCATACCCTCTCTAAGTAAGTCCAGCACAACCAATTTTTCTTTCACTATAACAACAGATCTCTATTTCTTTGTCTGGACATCAGATGAAATAATGTGCATGCATTTTTAAGGGCCCTTTTGAATAGGAATGTGCTTTTCAATCACAAGAAGCACACTCATAACATGAGATGCTTGCATTAGGAGAGGGCTATGGGGACTATGTTCTCATGATACACTCCCATAGGGGTATTCCTACATCAAGTAGAATGCCAGGTGAAATATGGGTAATTGATTAGTGTGTGTGTGTGTGTGTGTGTGTGTGTGTGTGTGTGATGCAGGTATGTGCATTGCCTTTAACTGAGCATATAGAGTACGTACGCTGTGTGAATGCAACCCCACCATAATGGATTCTGTTGGTCAATTCAATGGTCAGACTCTTGGATAGACTGTTTTCCAATCTAGAATTTGCTTCTGAAGCACAAGACATTGCCTAATGTTTATTCAAACTTATCAAGCCTAAGAATATTCTTTAAACTTCTTCTTATGGTAGCCCCCACTGTTCCACCTGCTGAGACTCAAACAAACACCAGCGTGTCTTAGGAATGTTTTTGTTGATGCTGTAGTTAGATGCTTCCTTGGGGACCCTAGGAATAGCAACAACCTAGGAAACTCCATCAATGTTATAGCTACCTGCCTGAGCTTTGGTTAATCTTCTAGAACTTGGAGGTGAGGTAGAGGGAGTGGGTGGTAACACACCTGAAAGTTTAATTTGGAAGAGATCAGAACATTCTTTCTCAGTCTTACCAGTAAAGTGCCTGGCTTGCTACACCCTTTCAAACATGCCCAATCCTGTTCAAAATAAGATATGACATAGTGCTATCTTCATAGAATATTTTCTGTATCAGAGGTTCTCACTTAAAAAAAAAAAAAAAGGATGCCGCCAGGCTTGAATCCACTTGAATTGTCTAAAAACAATTACAGGAGCTTTTATCTAAGCAAATTTTTTTTAAGTGTCCATTAAATCTTATCATTAGTGGCCTTGATGGTAATGTAGTCTAAGCTAGAGCTTCTAAATAGGAAAGGGTTCATTTTCTAAACAGGCCCTTGTGGGGAAATTGTCCCTTCATAACTGATGACTGATAGAATTCAGTGAACTAGAGCTTAATATGAGCATTCTGGCCTCTTTGTGGTGTAATCTAATAGCGTGTAATACAGGGCTCCTGACAGTTATGGTAAGCGATGTCACTCATTTATATTAAAAAATAAAAATGGTAATTTTCATCTTTACTTTTTCTGGATGGCTGCAAAAATAACAACCACATTTGCATTTGACCTGAACAATGATTATATAAAGAACAGTCTGTAAGACTCAATAACCTTTAGAAGTTAATAGACATTAAATGATGTGCAAATAAAGAATGAAGACTATATATACATTCTAGAAGGAATGAAGCAGGAAACAAGCACAAAATGGACAAGTTAATCTTTAGGAAGTATTGTTTTCCCTTTATAAAAAGATGGAGGAGGAAGAGGAGGGGTGGAGGGAGGAGGAGAAGGGAGGAGTTGCTGGGGAAGGAGGAGGAAGAGAAGAACTTGATTAAGCCTGTATTTAAACTTGAGTTACATCACACTAAGATTCTTGTGGAAAAAAAATGTAGACCTATTAATATTTTTTTTTTAATTTGGAAAAGAGCAGATGAATAAGGGAACTGTACTATCTAAGGGAAAATTTATCAGCAAACCATCTTGGTTTTAATACAAGCAGTATACAATACGGTGAAGAGAGCACAAAGCCCAGGATCACTGGAATCAGACAACAATTCCAACTTTGCCTGATGTTAGGCAAGTAAGTCACTTTACTGTTGCAGCTTTGTCTCCTCACTTATAAAATGTACCTCCATTTTGCTCACAGTTTGATTATGCCCAAAGTAGAGTGTGTATATCAAAGTATTTCACAAATTGTTATTTTTTGGTGGGGGGTATATCTCATTTGATGGAAGAGAAATGAGTTCCATTTTCTCCTCTGCCACTGGCAAGAAGTTTGATCTGAGGCAATCTCTTAACTCTCTAGGCACGTGGAGAGTCTTCCAGCTCAGAGCCCTGATTACATAATACAGAAACTACAGGCAAGTATCTATTTCAACTAATTCTCACAGTAACTGATGCATTTCTAGGGGAAAAAAATCTAAAGAGGCTGCTGATGGTCTGAAAGAGTTAATGTAGATTCTTAAGCAGCCTAGTGACACCTGAGAATAGTGATATTTGGTTGACTATGACAAAGAATCTGCTCTCCCCTTATTTGTAGCACCAAAGTGGCATTGCATAAGCTGTCAAGCCCCAAGCACCAGAAGCCTATCACCAAATACTAATTTACCTGTTGTGTGCATCTAATAACTGACAGCTCTGAATCCCATATCATTTTTGGTGGCCTTCCCACTGACATGTTCTTTGATTAAGAAAATAGTCAGCCAGAAAGCCAGTGTGTCCCTAATGTGGCCACCTCAGTTTAGCCTCCTTATTATGCTGGAATATTTTCCTCTAAATTAGATTTCCTGTCTTCAGAGTGGCAGTTTACATGATTTTAATACATTACAAAATGTGCAGTCCCCTTGAGATTCTGTGATAGATTGTGGTATTCGGAACCCATATTTCCATGGGAAATAAAAGCCTAGGCCATGGCCAAATATTTTATCAGCTTAGCATTAACTTGAGATAATGGCACTATTAATGCTTGTCACCCCCGTCTGCTTCCCAGAGCTTCTGTTGGCTCTTTTCTTGCTTCTGAACAAGGTGCCGAAAGTTTTAGAGCTATGAGCTCTAGCGGCAATAACCAAGCCAGAGAGGTACCCTTTGTTCTATGTTGTCTAGCATACAATCATGCACAATGAGCCCCTCTATTATTTTCCCCTCACTGATACTGAATCTGATTACCAATTATGCTACATGGAATGGGATTGCTATGTATTACAGTTTGGCTGTGACGGCTGGTGATGCAGTATCGAAGGATAGCAGCGCAGCTGTGAGCTCTTGTAGGATGGCTGGGAAGGGAAATGGTGAGAGGAAAAGGCAGAATACATAACCCCAAATCTCAGCAAAATAAAACCTAAAGTCCTGGGATCATCAAGTTACCAGCTAGGAAATATCAGAAGCTCTCAGATTAAATAGAAATGGGCAACGGGAGGTAAATTTATCATGGCTTTCTTCAGCTCCATTTAACTACATGGAGAATATAGTAAACAGAATCAATAACTGTAGAAACACATACACTTAGGTTAACTCTTTTGCCTTCTTCTCTATTCATCTTCACTGTATTTTAGTTAAATGCCCAGGAGTTGAGTTCCTACAGGTGGAAGGATGTTTTTGACTTCCCAATTACATCAGTCTTTTTTCTTGTCCCACATTTTCCCAAGAGAGAGGCTGTGTCTGGGCAAACTACATTGCTCTCTAAGGATTCAGAAAATGATATCTCAGGACACATTTCTGCTTTTCCCTTGTGTTCAAATTTTGGTGCCCTAATAATCACCAGCTAACTTCTATCAGTAAGCTGTGCTCTATATAGTGACTAAAAACCAAAAGTGATTCTTCCACTTTTAATAATATTCCAGTCATAATCCCAACAGTCACCACATATACATAGCAGTATTCAGGTACAATGAGAGTGTTCTATTCCTCTGATATAACAAAAGCATGAAAGAGCTGAAATCAAAGGATCATTGGATTCACAAGCAATGACTTAGAGATTGCTTTTATAATTTGCCATGTGAAAGGTAAATTTAGGACCAGTGAAAGTATATTTTATAACTGCAGTGAGCCAAAAGAATATCTCTCATGTGTTCTGGGTAGTTCAGATGATTTGAACTAGAATCATACTTCCATTTTCTGAAAAAAAATTGCTCACAGATATTGTCAACCCTAACAGTCGTATAATTTGCATGAGTTTAAGAGAGTTGCTTTACAGTAGGACAACAAAATCTATGCTGCCCTGTTCATGGTAAAAAAAATAAAAATAAAACTTTTTTTTTTTTTGCTTGGAATTAGAAGCCAGGAGCGAGGAAAATACAGTAGTAGTAATACCTTACAGAAAACTTTATCACCTATAGTTTGTATTGGAAGTCTTTCTGAAATAATTTTTAGTTTGCTGCATGAGTAACAGATAAGAACATGCCACAGTCTTCTGATAACCATCTAGCTTGTGATATGACAGAGGTTGCCAGGTCAGTTATTTAAGGAGCAGAGATTTGCATGGGAAAAGTTTATTGAAGGGGAGCTCCTGAGATAAACATAGGGGGTGGCATAGTAAAGTGGGATTAGGTAGAGGAAGAAGTTGAACTATAATGTAGTCCTCCCATAGTCATTCCTACTGAGAGCTCTTGGTTGGAATGCCAGTCCCAGTAGTCCCAACAGGGACCAGTCACTGGATATAGACTGCTCCTGGGAACGAGGCATCCTCTCAAGTGAGGCTGCTCTCTTCAGCTGGGGACAAGTCCCACAGAAGAGCACAGCTTATGCCCTCAACCACCAATACTCCCAGCTCCTGGAAGAATGAGTGCCTCAGTCCTGGAAGGCGAATCAGGACATTGTATCACAGCATCTACTACAGCAACTATGTATAATAAGGAGATAGGAGAGTGGATTGGGGATCACATTGGCTTTAAATTCAGACAGATCTAAACTCAAAGATTATATCAGACAGTGATGAATTATTGTAATCTTGGCCAAATTATTTTACCTCTAGAAATCTCTGCTCTTTATCTGAGAACTGGAAAATAAGAATATCTTCCTCACTGTGCTTTTATGATCATTATACTATACTATACACACACACACATATATGTGTATATATATATGTGTATATATATGTGTGTGTATATATATGTGTGTATATATATATATATATATTCCTTACTGTGCTTTTATGATAATTATACTATATACATATATATATATCTTCTTCACTGTGCTTTTATGATAATTATACCATATACATATATTTATATAAAATGTGCAGGCACTGTGCCTGCAACATTAGATATGCAATAAGTGTTCTATACTTCTTCCCACTTCTCCCAAACAGAAGAAAAATTAGCTAATAAGAATTTGTTGAGCATCTACTACCCTCTAACCATTATACTAGCAATGTCAGACAATAAAAATAAATACAAGACATGGTCCCTGCCCTAAAGAGTACTTACCACCTAGTTAGAACAAATAAGACTAACATATAAAACAGTTGCAAATAGTAGCAAAGTTATTGAATAATATATTAAATGTATAGTTACAGGAGAAGATCAATGACAGCTAGACTAATCAAGAAATAACAAATGAAAATGCTTCACTAAAGAAATCATTCTTGAGCTGAACCGTAAAAGATAGGTTAAATTTACATGCTTGGCAGAAGTAAAGGATTCTAAATGAGGGAATCCTTCCTGAAAACAGATGAGGAAGAGCAGAGCTTTCTCTGACTTGAGTATCATTGCATATATAGAGCTATACAATTTAAATAGCTGTCCATAAACTGTCACCCTTGAAGTTCAGCTTAATCCCTCTAGGGCTGTTGCAAAGCTGGCTCTCTTTAACCTATTAAAACAACATGGGGCTAGTGAAGACTGATATTTTGTGTGAGAAAGAGAGAAGCCAATGGTTTATTTTTATGGTCACACATTGATCCTTGGCTTCTATTGACCTTCATATTAGACCCTACTCCCCCATCAGATAAGTCATTTGTCCACTAAAACTGGATTATATAACCTACTAAAATACCTAGTCATGGGCTGAATTGTATTAGCATGAGTTGTATGCAGGTAAGCTCTCCACCTACTTCCTGCATGTGTGGTATGATCTGCTACAGTCCATATGTGAAGGGCAGGGACATGCCTTGTATTTTTCTTTTATTTTTGTATTCCAAGCATCCAGCACAAAAGGATTACCTAATTGGGATGGGATAAAATGAATTTGATGACCATGAGTAGATTTGCTGAATCAGAACATGTTGGAAAGTAAAGGATAAAAGATCAAACAGTTGACAAAATTATGAAAGGCCTTGGGAAGTAGGTAGGATAGCCTATATTCAAAGTAAGAGTGATGGTGATTTTAGATCAGAAGAGCTATATTATAAAAATTTTTGATAAGGAATTGTCTAACAACATTTTATGACATAGAGGAGACAGCCAAAAGCCATAGGAAAAAACAGATAATTTCATTAGTAATTGGATGAAGAAGTGTAAAAAAGCAAAGACACCTCCTAGCTGAGCGATCATAATATAAGGAAATTCAGAAGTCATAGACACAAACCTGAACATGGAAATCAGTATAATAAATGTGCTCTCCAAAAATAAGAATTAGAAAGAAACCCAAAATGAATAACTAAGCCTTGGGGAATGCTCACAACTGGTGAAACAGATAGGAAGAAAGATCTGACATTGTATAGAAATCAAAAGGAAAGGAGTGGTTCCACGAGGAACCACATGCACACCAATGTTACCAAAGGGTCTAAGGTAGTTAAAAAGCCGCCAGACTTACTAATAAGGAAATCCTATATGCCCTTTGAGAAAGCTGTGTTTCAGGCTAGCAACAAATTAGAATGTGAGTTGCTAAAGGCTGTGTGAGGGAGCAGGGGGAGAAGATATGGAGGTCATGTACATTTATTGTGATGGTTAATTTTATGTGTCAACTTAGCTATTGTACCCAGTTGTTTGGTCAGACACTTGTCTACATGCTGCTGTGAGGGCATTTTTTAAACTGTAATTAATTTTTAAATCAGTAGACTTTGAGTAAAGCAGATTATCTTCTTTTTTTATTTAAATGCAATTAACTAACAGTGTATTATTAGTTTCGGAAGTAGAGTTCAGTGATTCATTGGTTGTATATAACACTTAGTGCTCATTACATCACGTGCCCTGCTTAACGCCCATCACCCTGTTACCCCATCCCCCCACCCACCTACCCTCCAGCAACCCTCAATTTGTTTCCTATAGTTAAGAGTCTCTTTCGGTTTGTCTCCCTCTCTGATTATGTTTTGTTCTATTTTTCCCTCCCTTCCTCTATGCTCCTCTGTTTTGTTTCTTAAATTCCACACGAGTCAAATCATATAAGTGTCTTCTCTGATTGGCTTATTTCACTTAGCATGATGCTCTCTGGTTCCCAGATTATCTTCTTTAATGTGAGTGAGCCTCATTCCAGTCAGTCAAAGGCCTTAAGAGAAAAGACTGAGGTCCCTTAAGGAAGAAGAATTCTGTCTCTGGTCTGCCTTTAGATTCTAGACTGAAGCATTAATTCTTCCCTAGGACTACACGCTGTTGATCTGCCTTCCAGATTTTAGACTTACTAGCTGCCCCACTACTGACCCAATATAGGAACCAATTTCTTAAAATAAGAATCTATACCTACATCTTATTGGTTCTATTTCTCTGAAAAACCCTGACTAATACAAGCATTAGCCATTTGAGAAATTTTTAAATGAAAAAGAGAAGAGAGAAAAACAATGAGGAATGGAAATCAAAATATTATTTCTGAGGTATAGAAGATAAATTTAAAAGCAAGATGACTTCCAGTTGCACATTCCAACTACACATCATTGCCTAGACCTCCTTCAACAATTAAGAACCAAAAATGACTTCATCAAATGAGGTCAGATTATCCAAAAATCCATCTAAGGCAAGGATTATATCCAGATCAGTTCAGGCCAAGGTTATGGACCACTCCTACCATAGGGTTTTTGTGACCAATTCTTTAAACAAAATGTGTACACCTATAGCCACCATGTTTCACTCTATGTCTTCCATTGTATCTCTAGGGTCAGGAACAAGACAGAGATGCTTACTCTTGCCACTTTTATTCAATATAGTATTGGAAGCCCAACCCAGAACACTTAGATAAGAGAAATAAAAATCATTCAAATTGGAAGAAAGAAGAAGAAAGAAGTAAAACTGTCACTATTTGCACATGACATGATGTTATATGTAGAAAATCCTAAAGACACCACTAAAACACTATTAAAACTAATAAATGAATTCAATAAAGTTTCAGGATACAATATCAATATACAGAAATTTGTTGCATTTCTATACACTAGTAATGAAATATCAGAAAGAGAAATTAAGAAAACAATCTCATTTACAATTGTATCAAAAAGAATAAAATACCTAGGAATAAATTTAACCAAGGAGGGGAAAGACCAGTACACAGAAAACTATAAGACACTGATGAAAGACACTGAAGATGACACAAAAAAATGGAAAGATATTCGATGCTCGTAGATTGGAAGACTTCATAGTTAAAATGTCCTTACTACCCAAAGCAATCAGCAGATTCAATGTAATCCCTATCAAAAATCCAATGGCATTTTTTACAGAGATAGAACAGCCCTAAAATTTATATGGAACCATAAAAGACCCTGAATAGTCAAAGCAGTCCTGAGAAAGAAGAACAAAACTGGAGGTATCACAATCCCAGATTTCAAGATATACTACAAATCTGTAGTAATCATAGCAGTATGGTACTGGCACAAAAACAGACACATAGATCAATAAAACAGAATAGAGAGCCCAGAAATAAACCCACACTTATATGGTCACTTAATCTATGACATAGGAGATAATAATATACAATGGGAAAAAAAGACAGTCTTTTTAAAAAATGGTGTTGGGAAAACTGGGCAGCCACATGCAAAAAAAAAAAAAGAAAGAAAGAAAGAAAGAAAGAAAGAAAGAAAGAAAGAAAGAAA
>NC_058411.1:68932547-68951094 GCF_002201575.2 Neomonachus schauinslandi | reverse complement strand
AAGAAAGAAAGAAAGAAAGAAAGAAAGAAAGAAAGAAAGAAAGAAAAAGAAACTGGACCACTATCTTACACCACACACAAAAATTCACTCAAAATTTAGTCTAAATTGGTTAATGACTTGGACGTAAGACCTGAAACTATAAAACTCTTAGAAGAAAACATAGGTGGTAAGCTCCTTGACATTGGTCTTTGTAATGATTTTTTAAATTTGATGTCAAGTCAAAGGCAACAAAAACAAAACTAGACAAGTGGGACTACAACAAACTAAAAAGCTTCTGCACAGCAAAAGAAACTATCAGCAAAATAAAAAGGCAACTTGATGAATGGGAAAAAATATTTGCAAATCATATATCTGATACATAATTAATATGCAAAATATATAAGGAACTCATGTGACTCAATAACATAAAATAATCGGATTAAAAAATGGGCAGAGAACCTCAATAGACATTTTTCCAAAGCCATAGCCAATAGGTGCATGAAAAGACATTCAGCATCACTAATCATCCAGTAAATTAAAATCAAAACCACAATGAGATACCACTTCATACCCGTTAGAATGGCTATTATTGAAAAAATAAGAAATAAGTGCTGGCAAAGATGTGGAAAAAAGAATCGTTGTGCACTGTTTATGGGAACGTAAATTGATGTAGCCACTATGGGAAAAAGTATGGCGTTTTCTCAAAAAATTAAAAATCAAATTCCCATATGATCCAGCGATTCTGCATTTGGGTAATTATCTGGAGAAAATGAAAACACCAACTTGAAAAGACACAGGTATCCCCGTATTCTTTGCTGTGTTATTTACAATAGCCAAGACATGGAACAACTTAAGTGTCCATCCATGAATGAATGGATAGAAAAGAGCTGATACACACACACAAGAATATTATTTCAGCCGTAAAAAAAAAAAAAAGGAACAAAATCTTGTCATTTGCAACAACATGGATGGACCTTAAGGCATTATGCTAAGTGAAATAAGTCAGACAGAGAAAGACACATACTATATAATCTCACTTATATCTAGAATCTAAAAAACAAAACAAAAACCTCATCGAATCGGTGGTTGTCTGAGGTAGGGGGTGAATGGTGGGCAAAATGGGTAAAGGAAGTGAAAAGGTACAAAATTCCAGTAATAAATAAGTCATGGGGCTGTAATGTGCAGCATGGAAATTACAGTTAAGAATACTGTATTGTATATTTGAAAGTTGCTAAGAATAAATCCCGAAAGTTTATAAGAAAAAAATTCTGTAACAATGTATAGTGATGGATGGTAACTAGAATTATTGTGGTGATCATTTCACAATATATACAAATTTCAAATCACTATGTTGTACACCTAAAACTAATATAATGTTGTATGTCAATTTTACCTCAACTTTTTTAAAAAGGACCAGATTAATTTCATCTAATGAGGTCAGATTATCCCTAAATCTATCTAAAACAAGGACCACATCCAGATCAGTCCTGGCCAAGTCTATGGACTACTCTCACCATAGTGCTTCTATGACTAATTATTTAGACAAAATATATATAGCTAGATCTACAGTGTTTCGCTCCCTGTCATCCATTTTCATTGCTAGAATGTAGTACCATCTTGTTATGTACTGAATTTCTGTATTATCTTCTACTGTGCCAATCTCACATTGCATACTGTTACTCAAATCCTGTTCAGGTCAGGCATCATTGCTATGTAGTCCTAGGCACCTTAAACTTTCTTCATTTTAACATCTATTATGCTCTTTTGTTACTGCTATTTACTTGTATATATCTCACACCAGACTTTAAACTCCATGAGACCAGAGATAGCATTTAGCAGCACCCTTATGAGCTCTCAACAGATGTTTATGATAGATTAAATGAATGAATTAATGAGTAGAGTCTTAATACAGAAATCAATACTTACCAGTAAAGTTCTAAAAGGAAACAGATTATACTCAAATCAGGAAAACTCTAGGACAGTTTTCGTTTGTGTGTTTTTACAAAAGAAAGAATCACAATGGTATAGACAGGACATGGAAAATTACAAAGGGACAACGTGAGAATCTGGGAGTCTCAAAGGAAGATTCGTTGCCACCCTTAGGCTCAAAGCAACAAAGTAAAGAAGAGAACCTAGGAAGAAAGAGACTTAGAATAGGTCAACCTATATGTAGTAGTGATTATTAATCAATGAACAGAGTCAGTGGTAGACTACCTCCCAGAGAGGAAACCAGAGGAATATATGTCTTGATCTCTTTCTCCACTTCCCTCTGGTATTTTCTTGCAGTTTTCCACTGGCTGGAAAAGCCAAAAGGCATAAGAACCTCTACCTACAGTCCTTACCAGTCAACTCATGAGGTAGCAAGCAAGACAGAAAAAAAGTAAAGAATGGACCTAGAGGGAAATGAGATACCCGTGCAGCCTAACATTTACAACTGAGATCTGGATCTTTCCAACCATATCTTTTAGCTTTCAGTTTAGTGAATGAAATCTCCCAAGTATGTTTCCTCATGTTTTTTGCTAGAAATACTTCTGCCTTTCTCCCCACAAATAAATGGATTAATCCTTCAAGACCTTATCTTCAAATGGAGTTACACTGGGAATTAGAGTTTCAACATATAAACATGGGGGGATCCAATTCAGTCAATAACGTATATAATCTCATTTAATTTTCACAACAACCCATGAGACATATCCACATTTTACAGATAAGGGAACTGAAGATTAGAATTCATTTTACTTTTCTTTGTCCTTATAGATAAGAAGTGATATAATCAGAATTTAAATTCTAGCCCATCTTATTCCAAAACCTATTACTTTTTAACCACTCCCTGCTATTACCATGACTTGTGTGGCTATCCCATCAAGCTCCCATATGGGAAGGAGCCATGCCCTGTTATTTCTAAACTGTAGCACCTTATATAGTGTCTACTCTATGAGAGACATTCCATAAATGTTCCTAGAATTAAATATGAATGATACAGAAAAAACAAAAAAAGGCTCATAGTTTCAAAGCATATTTATCAACTGTAAATAATAGAAAAATACAAAATAAAAAACAAAGGAAAATCAGGCGAAAGATAAGTACAAGAAACAGTCATTTCTCTTCCTAGATATGCAGGTTTACTTTGATCCATGTCTCTCAGCTGGATTCAAGTTAATATTTCTTTTCTACTCACTATTTTGCTCAGAGCCATGAGATCAGCTTCTTTTTTTTTTGAGTTTCAAACAGCCAGTCTCCTTTTCCTAGCACAGTCTTCTCCTGAAGCAAAAACCTCTCTTTTGGAGCAAAGCTTCCCTCCTGAGGTTCTTTGTTCTGCCAATGCTGAGTACCTTTGAGCTTCTCTCTGGAGCAGGTCTGGAACCAGTACCTCTCCCTTCTTTTGCACAGCTGTGCAAGTTGTCTCTCATCTTGGTTGCCCTTGCTGTGCTAGAGGCCCTGTGCAGTCATGTGCCTCTGTCTCAGCTCATTTCAAAAAAACCCCTCTGGCAAAAGCTGGTTGAATACCTAGGCAGTTTGACTTTTTTAAAGATGAAATTATTTTGATTTTTATATAGAACTAGTATCTTATTAAAAAGTGAATCACTCTCCTACAAGTAAGTCGACTTCTTCACAAGCAATGCAGACATAAGAATGGGCTTCAATGATAAGTAGAGAATGAATCCAATGATCATAAACTGTTAAGATTTAGAAAGATTTTAGACATCTTCAGACCAACTGCCTATCTAATGAAGAAATCCCACTGTAACAAACTGGGAGTTAGGTGACCCGAACGAAAACCCAGTGTATTTTGAAAGAAAAGCCTGGTCTGTTCTGCATTGGGCAGCTCTGTTAAAAGAGCTGCCTTCAATTAAACCAAAATCTACTTCTCTTGAAATTGTATTATTCATTACTGTACATGTCATCCTTGTGCAGGGGCCATGCTAATCTCTGTATTGTTCCAATTTTAGTATACGTGCTGCCGAAGTGAGCACTATTCATTATTTTAAATAACATTGGCTGACCCTGTGTTCAACTCACAGGCCCCTGTTGTAGGTGCTAGAATTTCTAGTCATTCATCTACCAAAACAATATGCAATAACTCCACCTACTTGTCTGTATTGTCAATTGAGAGCTCTAAAAAATGAAGTTGGAGCAGAAGAAGGTAGAGAGCCCATTGGTGAGAAAGTGGAATAATTTTCACCTGATGGAAATAGAAAGCCATAGAATAGTACATCAAACAAGGATAGGAAGAGAGAAGACATTTGGGTGTAGGTGGCCAGAGCTTGGGTTGGGTGTGAACCACAGCATGAGCAGGAGGTGAGAGGCAGATGCAATAAACAAAATAAATTTTCCCCAAAGTTACAGATAAACTACAAAAGTAGAATATGTATTGGAATGGAAGGCAAAATAAATCTCCACATAATTGTAGATCTTGAAATGGGAATATTTCATAACTCTTTTCCATCTCTCTCTTTTCACACAATAACAATATTCCATTTGTTCTGTAGGGCTAGACCTACAGAATATCCTGTCACTTGCTCCTCCCTTCAGCTCTCCCAAGCACCACATACTAAGAATATTGGTGGTTTCTGAAAGTAACAAGACCAGGAGGGTAGAGATAGTATACCATGCTACCTGCCAGCCCCACCAGGACTGCCTTTTCCCATGATCATGTGGCTTTGTTCCATCTACTCAGTTATCCTCTCTGCCCCCTTTCTTTACAGAAATACAGATAAAAGAGGGCATGTACTGAATGGAGCACTGGGTGTTATATGCAAACAATGAATCATGGAACACTACATCAAAAACTAATGATGTAATGTATGGTGATTAACATAACATAGTAAAATTTTAAAAATGCAAAAAAAAAAAATAGATACAGATAAAGTGTTCCTATTGCCACCAAGGAGGAGTGGCCTTAATAGAGAGTAAGTCCTTATATATAATTCCTATCAGAAAAAAAAAATCTAATGTTTCAAAACCAAAGTCATTATTTTGGGTAAAATTTACATCCTAGATACTGGATCATCCCCCATTACCATGAAAATATATTGGGGTATTATCAATCTTTTCCATTATCTATATTTATCTTACGGTCTGTCTTTATCTATTACCTATAACTCTATTGCCCTCATGTATAACTTTAAGCACAAGTAAACCTATTGAAAAGATGTCCATGTGTCTATTGTCCTTTCTCTAATTTCTCAACCCCCATTTTCCTCTCAATCTACTCCATTCAAACCATTCCGACGAGCCATTTTCACTGAGGTCACCAGTGACAGAGATGAATACTTCTTGTTTTTCTTTTATTTACATTTAGTTCATTTTTAAATGTAATAAATACTAATGCTACAACCTTTAAAAATGAGGTCTAAAGAAGGTCTAAAATGAACTTCCCTCCCCACCTCTAATCCTAACACCCAGTTCTCCCCTTTAAAGTAAATTGCTATGAAGTTTTTAGGTATGCATCTAGAGATATTTAATATGCATACAAGCATTTTTTTTTTCAAATGGTAGCATGAACTCTTCTTCTCATTTTTGTTTTTCATTTACTCTACCTTGGACATCATTTCAGCACATACAATTTCCTATCCTTATCAGCACATACAATTTCCTACCCTTCTTTGCCTCTCCAATGGGTGCTTTTACATTTTTATTTCATTGGTACCTTACTGATAGACATTTTGTTGTTTTTAATCTTTCACTTACAAATGATGCTACAATAATTAACTGTATATATATCATTTCACCCATGTTGGAGTTTACAGGATAAATTTTTGAATGGAATTTCTAAGTCAAGGAATATGTGTCTTTTTAAATCTTTGCTATATATTACTAAATTGCCCTTTATATAAGTTATAATTTATACTGTTTCCCAACACAGTTACCAATGCAGTGGTTTATTAGAATTGTCCACTTATTTACTTACATAGCTCCTTTCAAAATGTTATATGAACAGTAATTAAGTTAGTATACAGAATGATTTTCTGCAATCCCATTTCCTCTCTCCTTTACCATCAATTTTAGCAGATTAAAAGATCTTTCTACTTCTGTTATTAGATTTTTCAGAACTACCACATCGGTCTGCCTATTAGTCCTGAAATCTTAATACTTAGTCTTCTGATGGTAGCCCTACAATCAGAGCCTTACATTCTTAGTCCTACACTCCTAATGTTCTATACCAACCTTTCTCCGTAGCTTTTCTACTCATCTCTTTATTGCCTGAATATCAGCCTCCAGTAGAGTCTTCAGTAAGGCCTCATGGTAATTATATTATCGGATCTCTTGCATGTTCAAAAGTGTTTATTACCCTTATCTTAGAAAATAGATGCCACTCTGCTAAGTTTTAGTGTTGACTATTACCATGGAAAAGTCTGATTATAATCTCAACCATCATAAAATACAGAATGACTTTGACCAGATTGCTTGGTTGCTCACATGTATGCATGCATAAATAAATGAATGAATAAATGAACAAATTAATGAATAAGTAGACAAACAAATAAATGAAGCTATTGACATCCACATGTATTGGGGAATACAAACTCTCTCTGGAATTGTTTTGCTGCTCCTGCTGCTGCTGTCGGTGCTGAAATATATACTCTCAGATCATGTTTCCATGAAAATGGGCATCCATTAAATACATCATTCAAAGCCAAATAACAAATATTAAGCAATGGATACTCAAGCATTATACATTTAACATTCTAAAAACAAAAACAAACAAACAAACAAAAAACAACCAACAAATTCCATTCCCTTGGAATTCTGGTTGTTAAATGAATTGATGTATAATATAATTTGGGATTTCTGTCACAAAGATTTCATAAGCAGTCTGTCCTATGCAATGAGTCTGCCCTGAGCCAAGCTATGTTTCTGCCTTAGATAAGGTAAGACCCGATGTGGGACTTGATCCCAGGACTCCGGGATCATGACCTGAGCCGAAGGCAGTCGCTTAACCAACTGAGCTACCCAGGCGCCCTATAGTCTATCATCTTTAAAGCACCTTCAATGTGTCTTCAATGTGAATGGACTCATTGTTCTTTGAGACGTAATTATTGGATACCCAGCTTTAATATTCATTAAAGACATAATGACTGATGTCAGTCAACTGTAAAATCTTTAGTGAGACAGTACATACAAATGTTAGCTAATTTTGCTGAGTACTAAGTGTTTAGTATTGTACTAAGCTGTTTAACACATTTTATAGTTGAATGGTTTAGTACGTATAATCCCAACAGCAAAACTAGAATACTCACATTTTACAGAGGAGGAAATTGAGTCCCAGAAACGTTAAGTAACTCACATAGGATCACAGCTAGAGAGGAGCAGAGCCATAATGTGAAGCACAGCATTTTGATTCTAGAACCCAAGCACTTTACTACTACTGTTAACACAGCCACCCAGCTGATGTCTGGAATAAGTGTTACTAATATACCTTTCATAGTGCCTGCATTTGATATCAATGAGAGAGGGATGTTTGGGCTTATCACTGGGCCCACAGATTTCCTTATTCTGGCTCATACTAGCAACATTAAAACAATGATGAATCCAGTAAAACTGGTGCACTGGAGTCAAAGCAGTTATTTAGTGTTTGCAGCTGTTTGAATTTTTTACTTTCCAATCCATTGTTTAGGCATAATATTAATATCCCTAGAGAGATTGTTAAGGAATAAAAGGTGGGCATGTGTGTGCACACACACTACACCCCCCGCCTACACACACAGACTTTTGAGAATGGTATTATAAATTCCAGATCTGTGCAAAGCTCTTTTTATGCTTCAGATTATGTAGAAGGTGAGACTGGAGTGTGACCTGATTGTCTGCTTGCTTTGCCTCTCACCTGTGCTCCTTGGGAAACAATAGTAACAGCATCATTATCACATCCTCATGCTTTTCAGCTTAGGGTGTGATGAAGTTGCAGTGAGTGCAACTTCTGGGAGAATAAAACTTTTGTTTCTTCCCTACTAATTTGCAAAAACAAATAAAAGCAAAACAAAACAGAAGAAACTTGAGTGAGTTGCTTTGAAAAATATGCTCCAGTACAGAAAACTTAAAAAAAAAAACAACATTGTTATCAGGTGAAAAATAACACATTTGAATAAATATTTATGTATGTTTTCATAGTTTTCTGGCTTATGCTCCTTCATGTACCTTGCAGGCAGTTAAAGAAACAACTATAAATCATAAGTAAGGAATAAAATGAACTCTATGATAAAGTATCGGATTACTCCATTACGGAAATCCAGCTTAGCAATCATCCTTTCCTTCCCAGTATATTTCCATAAACAATCCAAAACAAACCTGCAGGATTTATAGACTGTATTTAATATAAATGAAAGTGGAACGATGCACAGAACTTGCAAGAAATTAATTCATATTTTTCTCTAGCAAAAAAAAAATAGTGTATTGGGAAAACAACACATTCCTAAGGAAAAACACCAAGGAAGAATTTTAAATAACTTGATATAAAGGACATAGGGTGTTTTTGCTGGCGATGACCCAAACTGAAAGCTAATGGACTAAGAATTTTAGTATTTTTTTCCTACCACTGGCTTTTGCATAAATTGAGAGATGTCATTTTGCTCTCTTTTCTTTAATGATAAAAGTGAATAAATGAGCATGAGCCAGCCTAACTGAAAGGAGGACAAAAATGAATCTACTGGAAACCAAAATGCTTAGTTTTGGCTGAGAAATGCATTTTTAAAATAATCTATGAGAGCTACAGAGCTTTCATATTGTAATTAGAACTCCTATAATAGATCATACGATAGAACTCTGTTCTTTCCTTCATCCATATATATTTGGTCAAAACTATGACTTTATTATTCCTCTTTCTCTTAGGAAGTCTGGATCCCCATATTCCCTTATGTTGGAGAATCTTCTAGACATCTTTACCTCTATGCAAACCTTCTGTGACTAACCCTACATACATCTCATCCATTATGGGTATTCACTCTCCGAATTTAATATCAAAAAAATCGAGTGATTTGTAAATCATAATTCTGGATTATAATTTTATAAAGACCTGATCTAGTATTAATTAAAGATTATATATAAGTTTAAGTATGTTCAAAATGCATAAGAACACCTGATAATGCAAGATGATCCTCATGCTTACTGTAGAAATATAGTTTCAAATAAATTCCAGTCGTTGCCAAAAATATATTTTTGAAATAAGTGGTTATTGGCTCTATTTTGAAAAAGGAATTGAGGCTTCCCAAGTGAGTTCACAGCAAGGTGGAAAGTAATATCTATTTTTCTCAAACGTGTTAGACAAGGCCACCAGAAACTATGTTAGGGGCTAAAATTAGCCATTGTAATAAAGCATAAGGCAATACTGTTATGCGCTGTCACCGTGTTTCAATATATAATATGTTTTGATGGAATTCAGTAGTTTTTATAAGTTGGAGTCACTCAAACAACTCTTTTTTAGTTTGTCTGTGTGTGTGATGCTAAACAATCAGTTTCATAGCCTTAGCACTTTTTAATTGAGTGTTTTGGTACAATGCAGGCATAGTCTTCACGTAATTATTATGGACAGTGAAACATAAGGTATAAAGCATATATTATTGAATACTTAATATGCCATAGGGTTTTGAACTGAATTTAAGTCAGTTGTATACATAAGAATTCATGAATATCCCTTTAATTAAAAAAAACTTCAAGGCACGATCAATTAGTCAAAACAACTATATCAACATGGAAATTTCAAATCAAAGTGGTAAGCTTAATTTATTGCACAATAGAGGCAATAAAGAATACACAGTAAGGAATAATTCCAAAATCCCACATCAAAATAACTGAAATTAAGTTCATCACAGGAGTGGCTATGGGAGAAACTGTCACCACTAATGTTCTCTCTGGAGAACTTTAAAAACAACAAATACATTCATCTGTTGATATCAGTGCTGGTCTTATCTGGAAATTAAATTGTCCTAAGTTCCATGCTTCTAATTATCTGCTAGTTAAAATTACAATATTGTTCTGATTAATGATGAATACTAGAAACCTATCCTGTCCACAAAATCCTGAGGCACACCACACAGTTATTGCAAGAGATTTATGAATTCCTATGTCCACCAGTTTTGTGGACTAAATAAATCATGCACATATATTTATCATTATTTTTCAAATAGTGTTGAGAGTTTAGCTAAACTAATCCATAGTATTGCTGCCTCAACATCCATTTTGTTTAGCCAAGCAGTCTGCAGGGACTTGAAACTGACATTAGCCTCTCCTGCAAGCTCTTGTCCTGGATAGCAGCATCAGAATCACAAGCAAATGCAAGTTCCTGATGTGACTGCAACAGTCTCCCCTACCTCCCAGCACCCATATGCCTTATGCATCCCTTAGATAATACCGCCGTGGGGCTTACTAAAACCCAACTCTTTGGTTTGAACTGATCAATCCAGACCTAGCTGGGAAACCCCAAAGTACTCTACCCACTCACCCTAATAAAGACATGAGCCCCAGGTCCTGCCTTCTCTCTGCACTCTGCCTTGATGTCCCCATGCAGCCCTTCGAGTTGTCCTTCCTCCATGACTTGTGAGTAATCAACTTTTCTATTTCAGCTTCTCGTGTGGTCTGTTACTGAACTGCAACTTACTGGCCAGCATCCTGTGCTCCACTTAATAAACATTAAGTTAACAAAGTCATAACAGTCACTATGGTGCTTCATAAAACATGTCTCACAAAGTCAGTGCCCCCTAAATTCCATGGGTTCCCCTATATTTCCCAGCCTCCACTCCAGATGGATTAGTGCTATATAACTAAGCTAAGCCAATGGACTACAAGAAGGCGTGCCAGGGGTTGCTTCAGGGCCAACCAAAGCAGTTAGGAGTCTTGATGTCTACTCCATTCCTTATTTCCCCTCCCACAATCACCTTAGAGTCCACGTTTTCTGAAGGGCATAACCTTAAGATGTAGGAGGATCCCCTGACTCCTACTGGTCTCTGTATGAGTGAGAAAGTAACTGTCATATGTCAGGTAGTGAAGGTTTCTGGTTTGTCTGCTGCAATAGCTAGTGTTAATTATGCTGACTGATGTTAAGTGAAATAAGCCAATCACAAAAGTAAAAATATTGCATGATCCCACTTATGTGAGGTACCTAGAAGTCGTTAGATTTATAGAGACAGAAAGGAAGATGGTGGTTGGCAGGGGCTGGGGCAGGAGGGAATGGGGAATTGTTTAATGGGTATAGAGTTTCATTTTTGCAAGATAAAAAGATTTCTGGAGATTGGTTGCACAGCAATGTAAATGCATTTACTACTACTACACCACACAAAGTATGCACTTAAAAATGGTTATGATGGAGGGCACCTGGGTGGCTCAGTCGTTAAGCGTCTGCCTTCGGCTCAGGTCATGATCCCAGAGTCCTGGGATCGAGCCCTGCATTGGGCTCCCTGCTCCGCGGGAAGCCTGCTTCTCCCTCTCCCACTCCCCCTACTTGTGTTCCCTCTCTTGCTGTGTCTCTCTCTGTCAAATAAATAAAATCTTTAAAAAAAAAATGGTTATGATGGTAAATTTTATGTTATGTATGTTTTTACCACAATTAAAAATAAAGAAGGAAATAAGATCTCAGGGTGAAAATTTATTCTGGTTTTGGTTTAAAAAAAAGAAAAGAAAAAAAAATATTACAAAAACTAGGCGCCAGTTCCACGTACTGCAAGGTGATTCCCTCAAGAGCCTTCCAAAAGAGTTTGGAACTGTGGCCATGTAATTGGAATAAGAATAGAACAGCTTTACCTAAAATGACTATCTAGGTCCATTAGATGTCTGAAGAAAAAAGTGCTTCCTGGTCATATATTCCATTTTTGGAAATCACAATGTCGTTTAGCAGTTAAGAACTCTGAGAAATCTTTTAGAGAAAAAAAAAACCTTTTAATTTGTGTAAGCCAGCCTTTCTTAATCATTTAGCTAATGAATTTTTTTTTGTATAATACCTCTTACTATCTGAAATGCCTATATTCCTCCACAACTCTTTTCAAAATGCTGAAATAGCATCTCCAAACTGGTGTTAAGCTATTATGTTTGCTTACAAAGTGTCCAATTTTTACACATATTTATAATTATGCCTTGAGAACAAACTGCTATCGGTCACAATCAGGACTAATGTAGCATCACAGGAGTAGAAAAAGTTGTTCCTGGATCATAAACACATGTGTGTAAAAACACATAAGCACACACACACACACATAGAGCCACATTTAATTGAGTATTTACTATGAGCCTGAGACTATACAAATAATGCATTATATATACCTTACCTCAATTAATCATCACAACAGTCCTATGATAAAGTGTTTTTATGCCCAGAATTTTGTGGACAAGGAAACGGAGGCTCTAAGAGATTAAGGAACTTGCCCAAGGTCACATGATTAGCAAAGGGGTGTGTAGCTCCAATCAAACCAGAGCTAAGAGACTCTAACACCAAGCCCTGAACCATTATTTTATATTATAGCGCACTTTTCTCTAAGTATAGATCTGAGCCTATCAAGTGCTTCATTCTATAAAACAAAACAAAACAAAACACCTCATTATGAGGGAAAAATGAAACAAGAGCAAAAACAAAAACAAAATCCACAACACTAAGAGAAATACATGGACTTCCAATTTCCTAAAACTACAGCTTTTATTTTAAAATTCTTTAAAAAATAGTTAATAGCCTGTGACAACCTAAAAGCTGGAGAGAAATCATTTTTTTAAAAAAGTCCTACTTATAGAGCAGGGCAGGAAATAGCGCACTGGGTTAAGAGCTAGGGTAGGAAGTGGGAGACCTAGATTCCAGTCCAGACTCTGCCCTTATCTAACTAGCTGTCATTTTGGCAACATCCATCAAACTTTTCATGCCTCAGTTTCTTCCCATGAAAAGTGTGGACAGAGGCCAAGCAGCTGATCTTTAAGGGACAAAGACACAAACTTATGCAAATTTACTGTAATTCTATGAATGTACTTGGTGGAAGAACAGGAGAGGTGAGTCTCTATAACTTGGAAAAGGTATTTGCCCTAAATTCAATCCACGTCAACTTTCTAAACTGAGGGATAAGCTACCCCCTTGCTGCACTTGTGGGTACTTCAGTTATTCATTTTCATAGAAGTTCATAAACACAGATAAATGCAGGGGATAGCAGCTCACTAAGGAGAAGGCAGCAGAGATCTGAGGAAGTCCATTCTTCTCTTACCTCTTTGCTTTGTTGTGCTATTGATGCCCAGGATTTGGCTGCCAAAGGAGTCCTTTCTCTGTCCAGACTCATCTCTTTTATGGCTGGCATCTAAGATGTTGATACATTTTCCCACCCTTGAAGTCAGAAGAGGGGGATACAGAAGCCAGAATACAGGACTCAGAAAACAAAAAACAAAAAACAAAAATAAACAGGTATCTAGTCTCTTTTTTCTGTTGCATATAAAATCATTGTGAATAGCAGACAAAGAAGAGAAACAGGTATGTATTTCTGCTGTCACCTCTGCACTTGTCCTGCTGACTTTAAAAGCAGTAAGAGAGAGAAAAAAAAAGACCCATTGCAATAGGTCACACTACTATGCCATCATCAGAAGGGTCTCTACTGAGGCAATAGGTTCAAAGATACACATACAGACAAAGAAGAAGGAGGAGGAGGAGAAGGAGGAGGAGGAGGAGGAGGAAAGAAAAGAAAAACAGGATCAATGTGAGATATTACATGCCACACAAAGTAATTGGCATTGAATAAAAATGTAAGCACCCAGCTTAAACTCCTGATCCCAGATTAACTTTGTATACCAAAAAAAAAAAAAAAAGTAACAATCTAAATAGCATTTGGATGGAAAAAAATGTCATTACTGCATATAAGCACCTGTCATGAGGTAAATGAATATTCTCCTTTACTCTCAAAATGTCACTGCAAATATTAGTCCTGCTTATTGTAAGTTTTCTCCCCTCTGTTCCACTTCTTTCTATAGCTCTGCATTAAACATTCAGCTGGTAAACTATCCTGTCCCAAGTTTCTACTGTTTAACATTTGGTGCTTTCATGCCTCTAAGTGGAAGTACAATACTACATGGGGGTTGTAGGGATTCCTTGCTTGAGTTGTTAGCCTGTGTCTGTCTGTCTGTTTGTCTGTCCCCCCTTCCCTATCTTTATCTCTCTCCCCTTCTCTTTCTCTCTCCCCCTCTCCCCTTACACCTCCCTCCCTCCCTTTCTTCCTCCTTCTCTCTCTCCAACCCCCTTTACTTCTCTCTCTCCCTCCCTCCCCTGTCTCCACCCAACCCATTCAACCTGGACTCTTCCCAGTCCTAGGTTTGTTGCTAAGTTTTTGTCACTACGTCAGAAGGAATACCTAAGCCATCATGTTCTCATAATTATAGATCTCAGTCATGTCAGATGATCTTTGTTTTCCTACAGTTGCTCACCAACTACTTTCCACTTACCAAAATGAGGTTGTCTTTGCTCACCGTTCAACTCTCTGACAATCATGTCATCACCTTAGTCAGTTGTAAGGTAACCATTTATAAGCCAAGAAGCCAGTAGAGTCAGCTAGGATATTTGCTTTTGTTTTTGTTTTCTTCATTTTCCCCTCCACTTCCTCACATCAGATATGGGAATTTTACACTAGAAAAAGATGCATTCAAACAGAGAGCAAGCATTCCTAATTAGTAGCTCCAATCATCCTTCTTGTCAACCTTTATAGTGCATTCTCTCCTTTTCTTCTTCCACTTGACATGGTCTTTAAATAATTTCACACTGCTGCTTTCTCATAAACAAGCCATGGAAGATAAACTCCGAGCTTAATGTACCCCTCACATAGCAGGGGGTTTATATGTTCTGCTTTAAAGGAAAGTTTCAGGAATGAAGTAGACACCAATAAGTCATTTCTTTTTTTTTTTTTTAATTTTTTTATTCTTATGTTAATCCCCATACATTACATCATTAGTTTTAGATGAAGTGTTCCATGATTCATTGTTTGTGCATAACACCCAGTGCTCCATGCAGAATGTGCCCTCCTCAATACCCACCACCAGGCTAACCCATCCTCCCACCCCCCTCCCCTCTAGAACCCTGTTTGTTTTTCAGAGTCCATCGTCTCTCATGGTTCGTCTACCCCTCCGATTTCCCCCGCTTCATTCTTCCCCTCCCACTACCTTCTTCTTCTTCTTCTTTTTTTTTCTTAACATATATTGCATTATTTGTTTCAGAGGTACAGATCTGAGATTCAACAGTCTTGCACAATTCACAGCGCTTACCAGAGCACATACCCTCCCCAGTGTCTATCACCCAGTCACCCCATCCCTCCCACCCCACCCCTACTCCAGCAACCCTCAGTTTGTTTCCTACAATTAAGAATTCCTCATATCAGTGAGATCATATGATACATGTCTTTCTCTGTTTGACTTATTTCACTCAACATAATACCCTCCAGTTCCATCCACGTCGTGCAAATGGCAAGATCTCATTCCTTTTGATGGCTGCATAATATTCCATTGTATATATATACCACCTCTTCTTTATCCATTCATCTGTCGATGGACATCTTGGCTCTTTCCACAGTTTGGCTATTGTGGACATTGCTGCTATAAACATCGGGGTGCATGTACCCCTTCGGATCCCTCCTTTTGTATCTTTGGGGTAAATACCCAGTAGTGCAATTGCTGGATCATATGGTAGCTCTATTTCCAACTTTTTGAGGAACCTCCATACGGTTTTCCAGAGTGGCTGCACCAGCTTGCATTCCCACCAACAGTGTAGGAGGGTTCCCCTTTCTCCGCATCCCCGCTAACATCTGTCATTTCCTGACTTGTTAATTTTAGCCATTCTGACTGGTGTGAGGTGACATCTCATTGAGGTTTTGATTTGGATTTCCCTGATGCCGAGCGATGTTGAGCACTTTTTCATGTGTCTGTTGGCCATTTGGATGTCTTCTTTGGAAAAATGTCTGTTCATGTCTTCTGCCCATTTCTTGATTGGATTATTTCTTCTTTGGGTGTTGAGTTTGATAAGTTCTTTATAGATTTTGGATACTAGCCCTTTATCTGATATGTCATTTGCAAATATCTTCTCCCATTCTGTCGGTTGTCTTTTGGTTTTGTTGACTGTTTCTTTTGCTGTGCAAAAGCTTTTTATCTTGATGAAGTCCCAATAGTTCACTTTTGCCCTTGCTTCCCTTGCCTTTGGCGATTTTTCTAGGAAGAAGTTGCTGCGGCTGAGGTCGAAGAGGTTGCTGCCTGTGTTCTCCTTTAGGATTTTGATGGACTCCTGTCTCACATTGAGGTCTTTCAACCAGTTGGAGTCTATTTTTGTGTGTGGTGTAAGGAAATGGTCCAGTTTCATTCTTCTGCATGTGGCTATCCAATTTTCCCAACACCATTTGTTGAAGAGACTGTCTTTATTCCATGGGACATTCTTTCCTGCTTTGTCAAAGATGAGTTGACCATAGAGTTGAGGGTCCATTTCTGGGCTCTCTATTCTGTTCCATTGATCTATGTGTCTGTTTTTGTGCCAGTACCATGCTGTCTTGATGATGACAGCTTTGTAATAGAGCTGGAAGTCCGGAATTGTGATGCCGCCGGCTTTGCTTTTCTTTTTCAACATTCCTCTGGCTATGTGGGGTCTTTTCTGTTTCCATACAAATTTTAGGATTATTTGTTCCATTTCTTTGAAAAAAGTGGATGGTATTTTGATGGGGATTGCATTGAATGTGTAGATTGCTCTAGGTAGCATTGACATCTTCACAATATTTGTTCTTCCAATCCATGAGCATGGAATGTTTTTCCATTTCTTTGTGTCTTCCTCAATTTCTTTCATGAGTATTTTATAGTTTTCTGAGTAAAGATCCTTTGTCTCTTTGGTTAGATTTATTCCTAGGTATCTTATGGTATTGGGTGCAATTGTAAATGGGATCGACTCCTTAATTTCTCTTTCTTCTGTCTTGTTGTTGGTGTATAGGAATGCCACTGACTTCTGTGCATTGATTTTATATCCTGCCACTTGACTGAATTCCTGTATGAGTTCTAGCAGTTTTGGGGTGGAGTCTTTGGGGTTTTCCACATAAAGTATCATATCATCTGCAAAGAGTGAGAGTTTGACTTCTTCTTTGCCAATTTGGATGCCTTTGATTTCTTTTTGTTGTCTGATTGCTGTGGCTAGGACTTCCAATACTATGTTGAATAGCAGTGGTGATAGTGGACATCCCTGCCACGTTCCTGACCTTAGTGGGAAAACTCTCAGTTTTTCCCCATTGAGAATGATATTCGCTGTAGGTTTTTCATAGATGGCTTTTATGATATTGAGGTATGTACCCTCAATCCCTATACTCTGAAGAGTTTTGATCAAGAAAGGATGCTGTACTTTATCAAAAGCTTTTTCTGCATCTATTGAGAGGATCATATGATTCTTGTTCTTTCTTTTGTTAATGTATTGTATCACATTGATTGATTTGTGGATGTTGAACCAACCTTGCAGCCCAGGGATAAATCCCACTTGGTCGTGGTGAATAATCCTTTTAATGTACTGTTGGATCCTATTGGCTAGTATTTTGGTGAGAATTTTTGCATCCATGTTCATCAGGGATATTGGTCTGTAATTCTCCTTTTTGATGGGGTCTTTGTCTGGTTTTGGGATCAAGGTAATGCTGGCCTCATAAAATGAGTTTGGAAGTTTTCCTTCCATTTCTATTTTTTGGTACAGTTTCAGAAGAATAGGTATTAATTCTTCTTGAAATGTTTGGTAGAATTCCCCTGGGAAGCCATCTGGCCCTGGGCTTTTGTTTTTTGGGAGATTTTTGATGACTGCTTCAATTTCCTTAGTAGTTATAGGTCTGTTCAGGTTTTCTATTTCATCCTGGTTCAGTTTTGGTAGTTGATACATCTCTAGGAATGCCTCCATTTCTTCCAGGTTATCTAATTTGCTGGCATAGAGTTGCTCATAATACGTTCTTATAATTGTTTGTATTTCTTTGGTGTTGGTTGTGATCTCTCCTCTTTCATTCATGATTTTGTTGATTTGGGTCCTTTCTCTTTTCTTTTTGATAAGTCTGGCCAGCATTTATCACTCTTGTTAATTCTTCCAAAGAACCAGCTCCTAGTTTTGTTGATCTGTTCTACTGTTCTTTTAGTTTCTATTTCATTGATTTCTGCTCTGATCTTTATTATTTCTCTTCTCCTGCTGGGTTTAGGCTTTATTTGCTGTTCTTTCTCCAGCTCCTTTAGGTGTAGGGTTAGGTTGTGTACTTGAGACCTTTCTTGTTTCTTGAGAAAGGCTTGTGTTGCTATATACTTTCCTCTTAGGACTGCCTTTGCTGCATCCCAAAGATTTTGAATAGTTGTGTTTTCATTTTCCTTGGTTTCCATATATTTTTTTTAATTCTTCTTTAATTTCCTGATTGACCCATTCATTCTTCAGTAGGATGCTCTTTAGCCTCCATGTATTTGAGTTCTTTCCGACTTTCCTCTTGTGATTGAGTTCTAGGTTCAAAGCATTGTGGTCTGAAAATAGGCAGGGAATGATCCCAATCTTTTGGTACCAGTTGAGACCTGATTTATGACCTAGGATGTGATCTATTCTGGAGAATGTTCCATGGGGACTAGAGAAGAATGTGTATTCCATTGCTTTGGG